>NC_053024.1:360496132-360508299 GCF_003073215.2 Triticum urartu
TTTACTTTGATCTTTCGTCGCCGAGTTTGAACATTTTTGACTCCTTCTAGGATATCGATCGAATTCCTCGTTCCTTGGTAACTTGATTTACAGTATTACCCCCCTGGTATCTCGAGATTATCTTGGAACTGCATAACTTCTTATGAGTTCTTCATTTAGTACTACATTCTCACTGATTACAACTTTTCATGTGCCCTGAGTTATTAAACACTCAAAAGACACCGATAACTGAACCGAGTCCGCACTACGGTTCAACAACTTTTAAGTAATCTTATTTAAGTACGATTTTGTATCTGATCAAGTCATTCCTAGCTTGATCGGCCATATCATTATTGTGCTAAATTTTAACTGTGCCACCCGGTCCTTATTATCGGAACACAACTTTCGACTATGAGCTAAGCTTACGTCGATTTCCTCGTCTTATCGTTTCACCTCGAACCACACACTTTGATTCCGAGTTTGTGTCGTATATGTGGTTCCAATAATCTTTCGTTGAATCAGTCCTTTTTCTTGATGCAGTCGTGGTTCGATTGCCTCTCCGTGGAGCCGCTCGACAAAAATTGTCGTGATCATCATCAACATTTTTGACTCCTTCTAGGATATCGATCGAATTCATGATGATAAGTGCCATCCTCGTTCCTTGGTAACTTGATTTACCATCGACTACATCCTTACCTTCCTTTTATCACAAACTTGTTCCGGTTATGGATGCAACTTGCTATCCAGCTTGTATTATGTTCTACCTTGAAGTATTACCCTCTTGTTTTGAAGTTAATGATCGGCCGTTCATTCTTAGCCTATCTGTTATTGAATCACCATTCTAATAGTTGATCATGCTACCTATGCCCATATTTCGGCTACACTCTTCAACCAATGTTTAAATTGTGTATGTTTTCTCGAGCATACCACATTATATCATTTGATTTGACAAATGTTATCTCCTTGTTCACATAAGTGTGGAAATCCATCTTTTGAAAATCTCAATGAATTGTTGCTGAGTTCATCAGCCACTCCTCGTCCTTTTCCTTGGTTAAATGATGAACTCTTGTTTCGAAACTTGCTTCCATAGTTCCATTCCCAAGAATCTTACAATGTCATCTCGACAAATTGTGTTGCACCTTTTCTTCTCGGATATCCTGAGTCTGAGGTATCCTGACACCAATCAGATCTGAATCCCGGTCAGATATGATGGTTGGGACATATTTCCAAGAGTTATAATATTGGTCTTTATATGACCTGGTAAGGTGATGTCATGCCTAGCACACCTGGCCGGAGGACCTATTGTTATAGTTCTTCCTTTTTGGCAAGGTTAACCATTCTTCCAGGAGGGAATTGTAAGACTTATTCTATAAGTTATTCCTGATGAATCCTTTGAGTATCCAAAGTCCGACCTTTGCTTGAAGACCATGTCAAAGCTATCTCGAAGCATGTCTGTGGTACTCCGTTCATCAACAAGAACATTGAAGCACAATGCTAAATTCTCTTTATCAATTATCCAAACACCATTGTATGGGTAACATCACGATTTTCGTCGCTCCTCTACCCAAATGGTTTCTACTTGTTATCTTGTTGTGAATGTCAATCTCTACTTGACCTTTGGAAGGATATACTCTAATACTTGAGTATAAACACCTTTCCTTCCCATTGGTCTGATTAACATAATAATCACATTTTCCTTTTCATTGTTTTGATTAACCTTTCTGGTGATCTATATGATCTAAGCAGTAATAGTCTTCTGCTTATGTAAACACCTAGGTGAACCATCGTGTCGGTAAGACCCTGTTACTATTGTTGATGACATTTCGGTAACCACCGATGGACGAGAACATTGCCTATTGGTCTGCCTCGTTCAACGAGAAGGAGAAGGGTTCTCTTCGTCCCTCGCACTTGGTACCGATGTTGTTGCCGACATAACTGACAAGCTATCCTCTGGCATGCCTTGCTTACTTGATCGTGCAAATCGTCACCGCCCTTCCTACTTTTACCCCACATGGTGGGCCCATAACCCCCAGTTCTACAAGATCGAAACCTGACTCTCCTATACACCCCCTGTTCCCAAAGTTATTCCTCCCGCGTGGACTCGTATGTAATTCATGAGCCACCTTTCGATGAGATCGTCAATTCTAGCATCGGACACAATAATTATTTCGTTGCTTGAAACCCCTTTCACCTTCTGACTAGGCATTGAAAGATTGCGTGGCTGCTTGAAACTTCTTATTGTACCTCCCAACTTTACTCTCGATGTGTTTTATTTGTTCAACTCGAGAGGTACTCATATGCTCATTCATGGGTTAATCCTAGATTATTACCCTTATAGCATTCTGTTGTTGCCGATCTGCCCCGTTAACTATTCGTAAATACGATGAAGATCCCGATGAAAGGATGCCGACTTCATCATGATGACCTGAAGCAGAGAAATCAAGACATCAATATAATGGATCGACCACTTCGAGAGGAGCAACCAAGACCGAGAAGATTCGTTAGAATTTTGTAACCAAACCTTTCCCCCTTAGACCCCCTCTTAAATCTCGGGACGAGATTTCTTGTAGTGGAGGAGAATTGTGACGCCCGGATAATCAAGCTACAGTAACCCTCTGTTAATGATGCCACGTCACCACGGTCACTGTTACTAATCCCGCGTTAGTTCAAAACTGATTCAAAATCCAAATTCAAGAACAAGTCAAACAATTAAAGTTTTCAAAAGTCAAAACTAAAATGTCCTTATTGTGAAAAATAATTCATAAGATATATTGGTGGAGAAACCAAGTCTTTATAAAATATTTAAATGCACAAAACTAATTAAATCAGTAGCTAAAACCATTAATTAAATGCCTTTTATATTTTGTAAAATGCTAAACTATATTATTCTGGGAGGAAACTTTTGTGGTTGTGACATAATTGGTAACATAAATTTAGGTGCCATTTTGGTATTTTATTAAAACTAAAATAATTAGGAACTAAAAGAAAGCAGAAAAGAATGATTAAAAAGATAAACAAAACAAAAGAAAACTAAAAAAAATAGAAGAAAGGCCCCCTGGGCCTTGGCCCAGCAGGCCACCAGGCCACCCGGCCGCCCCACCTAGCCCAACCGGCCACCCACTCCCCCTCACTCGCTTATCCACCCACACCCCCGAAACCCTAGCCCACAACCGCACACCCCACTCTCCCCACGACGCCCCCTCCTCTCTCCCGATCTGGATCGGGATCCAGAGGAGGCCGTCGCCGCTCGACGCCGCCCCGCGCCCGGTGCTGTCCCGCCACACGCCGAACCGCCCCGCCGCCACACGACGCCACCCCGTCCACCCCTCCTCCCCGATCGGCCTCAGCTTCCTCCCCGCCCCCCGCCATCGCCGCCTCGACCCCGACTCCGTCGCTTGAAGCGTCCCGGACGCCGCCGGACTTCCCCTTCTACGCACGTCGTCCCCGTCGACCTCCCCGAACTCCCCCGAGCCCATTGCCCCATCCCTGCTCCTCGATGTGAGCTCCGCCTCGCCCCTCCCCTCCTCTCTGTCCCGCACTTCTTCACGTTCACCACGTGACCCGGCCGCGCCCGATGCGTGCTCGCCGCGACCGCGCCCCGGCCCGCGCTCACCGTGGCCTCGCCCCGCCCGGCGTGCCCCTGTACACGCGCCCGGGCGCGCGCCGATGCTTTGCCTCTTCCCTCACCGCGCCCCGCGGCCCCCTTGTCGCCGCCCTGCGCCCATGCCGGCGCCGTCCCTTGGCCGCTGCCGCTGCTCCAGTCGAAGCGGCGCCCCCTGCCGAGCCCGCTCCTCCCTCCGTCCGCCCCTGTCCCGTGCGCCGTCGCAATCCCCGTCCTTCGCCCGGTTGGCGCCCGGCGAGCCCCGCCGTGGTCACCAACCCCCCTGCTCCGGCGATCTGCCGGCTCCGCCCGCCCCTGTGGTGCGCCCGAAAGAGCGGGTGCTGGGCACCGTTGCACCCGCGCCCGTTCGGGCGACAACCGCGCGGCCATGCGCCCGAAACCCGCAAGGCCCCCTAGGGCCAATGACATGGGGGCCCCAGCCCCAGAACGTTTTAATAAAAAAAAGAGAGAGAATAAAAAAAATAAAATGTGATAATGAACAATAAAGCTAATTAATTAATTAATTAACTAATTAATTAACTTAATTAATTCTGATTAAATTAACCAATTAAGATTAATTAACCTAATGATTAATTAACCTAATTAACTACTATTAATTAGCTAATTAATTAGTATAACAGTGGGGCCCACCCCCTAATTAATTATGATTAGTTTAATTAATTTGTTTAATTAAAATGTGTCGCTGACCAGTGCGACCCACTGGTCAGGTTGACCAGTCAACTCTGTTGACTGCTGACGTCAGCATGACATCATGCTGATGTCATTAATTCATTTTTGAATTAATTAAATAATTAATTAAATTCTAGAAATTAATAAAATCTTTAGAAAATCATATTTTTTAATCCGTAACTCGGATTAAAATATTTTGTACATGAAAGTTGCTCAGAGCGACGAGACGAATCCGGAAACACAGCCCGTTCGTCCGCCACGCATCCCTAACCTATCGAACCCGCAACTTTCCCCCTCCAGCTCCTCTGCCCGAAAACATGAAACACCGGGAATACTTTCCCGGATGTTTTCCCCCTTCACCGGTATCACCTCATACCGCGTTAGAAAACGTCTAGCTCTGCCTGTTATCCTGTTATGCACTTGCTTGCTATGTATTTACTGTTTCTCCCCCTCTTCTCTCCGGTAGACCCCATGACGATGCTGATGCCCCTGTGGTCGACTACGTCACCGACGACCCCTCCTTCTTGTCTGAGCAACCAGGCAAGCCCCCCCTTGATCACCAGATATCGCCTACTCTCCTCTATACTGCTTGCATTAGAGTAGTGTAGCACGTTACTGCTTTCCGTTATTCCTATCCTGATGCATAGCCTGTCCTTGCTACTACTGTTGTTACCATTACCTGCTATCCTACTGCTTAGTATAGGATGCTAGTGTTCCATCAGTGGCCCTACACTCTTGTCCGTCTGCCATGCTATACTACTGGGCCGTGATCACTTCGGGAGGTGATCACGGGCATATACAATATACTTTACATAGTTACCTTACCTGTGTACTGTTCGGAGATGGGGGCTGAAGGGGCAGGTGCTCCATCCAGGTAGTGGTGGGCCTGGGTTCCCGATGGCCCCCGACTGTTACTTTGAGGCGGAGCGACAGGGCAGGTTGAGACCACCTAGGAGAGAGGTGAGCCTGGCCCTGGTCGGCGTTCGCAGATACTTAACACGTTTAACGAGATCTTGGTATTTGATCTGAGTCTGGCTACTGGCCTATACGCACTAACCATCTACACGGGGACAGTTATGGGCACTCGACGTCGTGGTATCAGCCGAAGCCTTCGTGACGTCAGCAACGGAGCGGCGCACGCTGGATTGGACTGGAACGCCTACTAGGCTAGGTCTGCTTTCGGCCGCCCACGCAACGTGCAGGTGTGCTAAGGGCGATGGGCCCAGACCCCTGGGCGCTTAGGTTTAGACCGGCGCGCTGACCTCTCTGTTGGTCTAGGTGGGGCTGCGACGTGTTGATCTTCCGAGGCCGGGCATGACCCAGGAAAGTGTGTCCGGCCAAATGGGATCGAGCGTGTTGGGTTATGTTGTGCACCCCTGCAGGGAAGTTAATCTATTCGAATAGCCGTGATCTTCGGTAACAGGACGACTTGGAGTTGTACCTTGACCTTATGACAACTAGAACCGGATACTTAATAAAACACACCCTTCAAAGTGCGAGATACAACCCGGTGGTCGCTCTCTAACAGGGCATTGAGGAGGGGATTGCCGGGTAGGATTATGCTATGCGATGCTACTTGGAGGACTTCAGTCTACTCTCTTCTACATGCCGCAAGACGGAGGCTGCCAGAAGCGTAGTCTTCGAAAGGATTAGTTATCCCCCTCTTATTCTGGCATTCTGCAGTTCAGTCCACATATGATACCCTTATTCCATTTGATACCCATGCATATGTAGTGTAGCTCCTTGCTTGCGAGTACTTTGAATGAGTACTCACGGTTGCTTTCTCCCTCTTTTCCCCCTATCCCTTCTACCTGGTTGTCGCAACCAGATGTTGGAGCCTAGGAGCCAGACGCCACCTTCGATGATGACTCCTACTACACCGGAGGTGCCTACTACTACGTGCTGCCCGCTGACGACGACCAGGAGTAGTTAGGAGGATCCCAGGCAGGAGGCCTGCGCCTCGTTCGATCTGTATCCCCATTTGTGCTAGCCATCTTATGGCAACTTGTTTAACTTATGTCTGTACTCAGATATTGTTGCTTCCGCTGACTCGTCTATGATCGAGCTCTTGTATTCGAGCCTTCGAGGCCCCTGGCTTGTAATATGATGCTTGTATGACTTATTTTATTTGTAGAGTTGTGTTGTGATATCTTCCCGTGAGTCCTTGATCTTGAATCGTACACATTTGCGTGCATATGATTAGTGTACGTCAAATCGGGCGTCAGGGAGGCACTTTTATGGAAATCACTTTAGGAGAAGCTACTAAACTCCTAGATAATATTATGGTTAATTATTCTCAATGGCATACTGAAAGATCTACTAATAAAAAGGTGCATGCGATAGAAGAAATTAATGTTTTGAGTGGAAAGATGGATGAACTTATGAAATTATTTGCTAATAAAAGTGTTTCTTCTGATCCTAATGATATGCCTTGTCTACTTTGATTGAGAATAATAATGAATCTATGGATGTGAATTTTGTTGGTAGGAATAATTTTGGTAACAACGCGTATAGAGGAAACTTTAATCCTAGTATCCTAGTAATTCCTCTAATAATTATGGTAATTCCTACAACAATTCTTATGGAAATTATAATAAGATGCCCTCTGATTTTGAATCTAATTAAAGAATTTATTACTTCGCAAAAGAATTTCAATGCTTTGATTGAAGAAAAATTGCTTAAGATTGATGAGTTGGCTAGGAACATTGATAGAATTTCTCTTGATGTTGATTCTTTGAAACTTAGATCTATTCCACCTAAGCATGATATCAATGAGTCTCTCAAAGCCATGAGAATTTCCATTGATGAGTGCAAAGAAAGAACCGCTAGGATGCGTGCTAAGAAAGATTCTTTATAAAGCGTGTTCTTCTAGTTTCCATGATAATAAAGATGAAGATCTAAAAGTTATTGATGTGTCCCCTATTAAATCTTTGTTTTGCAATATGAATCTTGATAATGATGGGACTGAATATGATCCACCTTTACCTAGAGGCGTTCCAAAAATTCGGAGTCTTTAGATCTTGATGCTAAAATTGTTAAAAGTGGGATTGAAGAAGGTCAAAACTTTAAATATCAATGAACCCACTATTTTGGATTTCAAGGAATTTAATTATGATAATTTCTCTTTATATTGTATTTCCTTGTTGCAATCCGTGCTAAATTCTCCTCATGCTTATAGTCAAAATAAAGCTTTTACTAAACATATCGTTGATGCTTTGATGCAATCTTATGAAGAAAAACTTGAGTTGGAAGTTTCTATCCCTAGAAAACTTTATGATGAGTGGGAACCTACTATTAAAATTAAAATTAAATATCATAAATGCTATGCTTTGTGTGATTTGGGTGCTAGTGTTTCCACGATTCCAAAACTTTGTGTGATTTGTTAGGTTTCCGTGATTTTGATGATTGCTCTTAAACTGCACCTTGCGGATTCCACTATTAAGAAACCTATGGGAAGAATTAATGATGTTCTTATTGTTGCAAATAGGAATTATGTGCCCGTAGATTTTATTGTTCTTGACATAGATTGCAATCCTTCATGTCCTATTATTCTTGGTAGACCTTTCCTTAGAACGATTGGTGCAATTATTGATATGAAGGAAGGAAATATTAGATTCCAATTTCCATTAAGGAAAGGCATGGAACACTTCCCTAGAAAGAAAATTAAATTACCTTATGAATCTATTATGAGAGCCACTTATGGATTGCCTACCAAAGATGGCAGATACCTAGATCTATTCTTGCTTGTTATGCCTAGCTAGGGGCGTTAAACGATAGCGCTTGTTGGGAGGCAACCCAATTTTATTTTTATTCCTTGCTTTTTGATCCTGTTTAGTAATAAATAAATTATTTATTCTCTGTTTTGGTTGTGTTTTTTTGTGTTTAATTAGTGTTTGTGCCAAGTAGAACCGTTGGGAAGACTTGGGAAAAGTCTTGTTGAACTTGTTGTAAAAAACAGAAACATTAGCGCTCACGAGAACTGCTGTGATTTCTATTTGGAGAGTGATATTTAGTTAATTATTTTTTCAGATGATTAATAGATAAATTCCTCACGTCCAGAAATTTATTTTAGAATTTTTGGGGTTCCAGATCTTGCGCTAGCTACATATTACTACAGACTTTTCTGTTTTTGACAGATTCTGTTTTTCGTGTGTTGTTTGCTTATTTTGATGAATCTATCGCTAGTAAAATAGTTTATAATCCATAGAGAAGTTGGAATACAGTAGGTTTAACACCAATATAAATCAATAATGAGTTCATTACAGTACCTTGAAGTGGTCTTTTGTTTTCTTTCGCTAACGGAGCTCACGAGTTTTCTACTTTAAGTTTTGTGTTGTGAAGTTTTCAAGTTTTGGGTAAAGATTTGATGGATTATGGAACAAGGAGTGGCAAGCTTGGGGATGCCCATGTCACCCCCAAGATAATCTAAGGACACCTAAAAGCCAAAGCTTGGGGATGCCCCGGAAGGCATCCCCTCTTTTGTCTACTTCTATCGGTAACTTTACTTGGAGCTATATTTTTATTCACCACATGATATGTGTTTTGCTTGGAGCGTCTTTTATGATTTGAGTCTTTGCTTGTTAGTCTACCACAATCATCCTTGCTGTACACACCTTTTGAGAGAGCCATACATAATTTGGAATTTGATAGAATACTCTATATGCTTCACTTATATCTTTTGAGCTATATAATTTTGCTCTAGTGCTTCACTTATATCTTTTAGAGCACGGTGGTGGATTTGTTTTTATAGAAACTATTGATCTCTCATGCTTCACTTAGATTATTTTGAGAATCTTAATAGCATGGTAATTTTCTTAATAATAATATGCTTGGTATTCAAGATTTGTAAAACTTTCTTTTTAGTGCGGTGAATACTAAGAAAAAAATTGATGCTTGATAATTGTTTTGAGATATGAGGATGGTGATATTAGAGTCATGCTAGTTGAGTAGTTGTGAATTTGAGAAATGCTTGTATTAAAGTTTGCGATTCCTGTAGCATGCACGTATAGTGAACCGTTATTTGATGAAGTCGGAGCATGATTTATTTATTGATTGTCTTCCTTATGAGTGGCGGTCGGGGACGAGCGATGGTCTTTCCCTACCAATCTATCCCCCCAGGAGCATGCGTGTAATACTTTGCTTTGATAACTTCTAGATTTTTGCAATAAGCATATGAGTTCTTTATGACTAATGTTGAGTCCATGGATTATACGCACTTTCCTTCCTTCCACCATTGCTAGCCTCTCTAATAGCGCGCACTTTTCGCCGGTATCATACACCCACCAAATACCTTCCTCAAAACAGCCACCATACCTACCTATCATGGCATTTCCATAGCCATTCCGAGATATATTGCCATGCAAATTTCCACCGTTCCGTTTATTATGACACGCTCCATCATTGTCATATTGCTAGCATGATCATGTAGTTGACATCGTATTTGTGGCAAAGCCACCGTTCATAATTCTTTCATACATGTCACTCTTGATTCATTGCATATCCCGGTACACCGCCGGAGGCATTCATATAGAGTCATATTTTGTTCTGAGTATTGAGTTGTAATTGTTGAGTTGTACGAAAAATAAAAAGTGTGATGATCATCATTTTTAGAGCATTGTCCCAAGTGAGGAAAGTATGATGGAGACTATGATTCCCCCACAAGTGGGGATGAGACTCCGGACGAGAAAAAAGAGGCCATAAAAAAGAGAAGGCCCAAACAAAAAAATGAGAGAAAAATAGAGAAGGGACAATGTTACTATCCTTTTACCACACTTGTGCTTCAAAGTAGCACCATGATCTCCATGATAGAGAGTCTCTCATTATGTCACTTTCATATACTAGTGGGAATTTTTCATTATAGAACTTAGCTTGTATATTCCAATGATGGGCTTCCTCAAAATGCCCTAGGTCTTCATGAGCAAGCGAGTTGGATGCACACCCACTTAGTTTCTTTTGAGCTTTCATATACTTATAGCTCTAGTGCATCCGTTGCATGGCAATCCCTACTCACTCACATTGATATCTATTGATGGGCATCTCCATAGCCCGTTGATACGCCTAGTTGATGTGAGACTATCTTCCCCTCTTTTTGTCTTCTCCACAACCACCCTTCTATTCCACATATAGTGCTATATCCATGGCTCACACTCATGTATTGCGTGAAGATCGAAAAAGTTTTGAAAATGTCAAAAGTATGAAACAATTGCTTGGCTTGTCATCGGGGTTGTGCATGATTTAAATACTTTGTGTGGTGAAGATAGAGCATAGCCAGACTATATGATTTTGTAGGGATAGCTTTCTTTGGCCATGTTATTTTGAGAAGACATAATTGCTTTGTTAGTATGCTTGAACTATTATTATTTTTATGTCAATATGAACTTTTGTCTTGAATCTTTTGAATCTGAATATTCATACCACAATTAAGAAGATTTACATTGAAATTATGCCAAGTAGCACTCCGCATCAAAAATTCTGTTTTTATCATTTACCTACTCGAGAACGAGCAGGAATTAAGCTTGGGGATGCTTGATACGTCTCCAACGTATCTATAATTTTTGATTGCTCCATGCTATATTATCTACTGTTTTGGACATTATTGGCCTTTATTATCCACTTTTATATTATTTTTGGGACTAACCTATTAACCGGAGGCCCAGCCCAGAATTGTAGTTTTTTTTTGCCTATTTTAGGGTTTCGAAGAAAAGGAATATCAAACGGAGTCCAAACGGAATGAAACCTTCGGAAACGTGATTTTCTCATCAGATAAGATCCAGGAGATTTGGACCCTCCGTCAAGAAAGCCACGAGGCGGTCACGAGGGTGGAGGGCGCCCCCCCTAGGGCGCGCCCCCTGCCTTGTGGGCCCCTTGAAGCTCCACCGACGTACTTCTTCCTCCTATATATATCCACGTACCCCCAAACAATCAGATACGGAGCCAAAAACCTAATTCCACTGCCGCAACTTTCTGTATCCACGAGATCCCATCTTGGGGCCTGTTCCGGAGCTCCGTCGGAGGGGGCATCGATCACGGAGGGCTTCTACATCATCATCCAAGCCTCTCCGATGAAGTGTGAGTAGTTTACTTCAGACCTACGGGTCCATAGTTAGTAGCTAGATGGCTTCTTCTCTCTTTTTTGATCTCAATACAATGTTCTCCCCCTCTCTCGTGGAGATCTATTCGATGTAATCTTCTTTTTGCGGTGTGTTTGTTGAGACCGATGAATTGTGGGTTTCTGATCAAGTCTATCTATGAATAATATTTGAATCTTCTCTGAATTATTTTATGTATGATTGGTTATCTTTGCAATTATCTTCGAATTATCAGTTTGGTTTGGCCTACTAGATTGGTTGTTCTTGCCATGGGAGAAGTGCTTAGCTTTGGGTTCGATCTTGCGGTGTCCTTTCCCAGTGACAGAAGGGGCAGCAAGGCACGTATTGTATCGTTGCCATCAAGGATAACAAGATGGGGTTTTTATCATATTGCATGAAACTATCCCTCTACATCATGTCATCTTGCTTAAGGCGTTACTCTATTTTTAACTTAATACTCTAGATGCATGATGGATAGCGGTCGATGAGTGGAGTAATAGTAGTAGATGCAGGCAGGAGTCGGTCTACTTGTCTCGGACGTGATGCCTATATACATGATCATACCTAGATATTCTCATAACTATGCTCAATTCTGTTAATTGCTCAACAGTAATTTGTTCACCCACCATAGAATACTTATGCTCTTGAGAGGAGCCACTAGTGAAACCTATGGCCCCGGGTCTCTTTCTCATCATATCAATCTCCATCACTTTATTATCGCTTGGCTTTTACTTTGCTTTTACTTTTCACTTTGCATATCTATACCAAAAATACCAAAAATATTATTTATCATCTTTATCAGATCTCAC
>NC_053024.1:360509299-360553544 GCF_003073215.2 Triticum urartu
TATGACGGAAACTAGGGCGACAAGAGTGGAACAAAACACCAGGCATAAGGCCGAGCCTTCCACCCTTTACCAAGTATATAGATGCATTAATTAAATAAGATATATTGTGATATCCCAACAAAATATCCATGTTCCAACAAGGAACAAACTCCAATCTTCACCTGCAACTAACAATGCTATAAGAGGGGCTGAGCAAAGCGGTAACGTAGCCAAGCAAGGTTTGCTAGGACAAGGTGGGTTAGAGGCTTGGCTCAACAATATAGGAGGCATGATAAGCAAGTGGTAGGTATCGCGGCATAGGCATAGCAAAACAGCGAGCAACTAGCAAGCAAAGATAGAAGTGATTTCGAGGGTATGGTCATCTTGCCTGAGATCCCGCAAGGAAGAAGAACGAGTCCATGAAGAATACAAACAGACGTAGTCGAACGGGTCCTCACAAACGTGAATTTAACGGAACCAACCCGAAGAAGCAACACCGGAAAGAAGCACACAACATAGTAAACAACCAGCACACGAACATGGTACGATATGCGGGATGCGGTATGTGATGCATATGCGTGATCTGGAAAGGAATGATTGAACCTGGACTCAACTTGGAAATCCAAGAGTGCCACTGGAAAGGTGATGTGATTTCGGTTGAAATCAATATAAAGATCACCGGAATCGGATGCACGCTTTGGAAATGGCAAGCAAAACAAATATAGCACCGGTCTGCGATAAACAGCAAGTAGTCATCTAAATGCATCAAGTAAAATATGCTACAGGACTCAAACATGACAACAAAATACATGGCAGGGATCCACTCATGATGCTTGACAAAAGATGACCACCGAGCTACGGCTAATTCGTTCATTAACAGGTTCAAACAAGCATGGCAAAAGTGCAAATGATAACAGGTTTCAGACTTTGTGAAATTAACACAAGTTTGTAATTTATCAGCAGGAAGCAAACTTTAGGGCATGAAAAATACATGCTACAGGAATTAAACATGGAAAAGCAAGGCATGGCATGAAGCTACTGAAAGCGCTTAACAAAAGTCCCTTAGTGACCTTGAGCCAAAAGTGATCAGAAAATACAACTGCAAGCATGTGAACATAGCAAAAAGATAAACAGATTCAGACTTAGTGAAAAACTGGAGCATGGCAAAACAGTTAACGAGTAGGCATGTTTACGAGCGCGATGCACACACTATAAAGCATGGAATGACAATCTAAGCATCCACCCATCAAGAAGACATGGCATAGAAGCTAGACATGGAAAGAACAACTTCATAGCATGCACGGATAAAAAACAACAAGCTCAAACAACAAGCTCGGCAAAATCGCTAATCAAGTTAACAATCTGCCAGGAACATTTTATAGCAAAAGTAGAGCTCAATTGACTCCGCCGAAAAGAGACCATCACGGTTACACACACGGTTGATGTATTTTAATTAAGATCAACTTCAGGTTTTCTACAACCGGACATTAACAAATTCCCTTCTGCCCATAACCGCGGGCACGGCTTTCGAAAGTTCAAATCCCTGCAGGGGTGTCCCAACTTAGCCCATCACAAGCTCTCATGGTCAACGAAGGATATTCCTTCTCCCAAGACAATCCGATCAGGCTCGGCATCCCGGTTACAAGCCATCCTCGACAATGGTAAAACAAGTCCAGCAACACCGCCCGAATGTGCCGACAAATCCCGATAGGAGCTGCACATATCTCGTTCTCAGGGCACACTCAAATGAGACATCCTATGAGTAAAACCAACCCTCAAGTTGCCCCGAGGTGGCCCAACAGTCTACTCGGTCGGACCAATACTCAGAGGAGCACTGGCCCAGGCGGGGTTTAAATAAAGATGACACTTGAGTCTGCAGAACCCAAGAGAAAGAAAAAGGCAAGGTGGCGAATGGTAAAACCAATGTTGGGCATTGCTGGAGGAGTTTTATTCAAGGAGAACTGCCAAGGGGTTCCCATTATAACCCAACCGTGTAAGGAACGCAAAATCCAGGAACATAACACCGATATGACAGAAACTAGGGCGGCAAGAGTGGAACAAAACACCAGGCATAAGGCCGAGCCTTCCACCCTTTACCAAGTGTAGGATCGAAAGTATGTCTAGAGGGGGGGGTGATTAGACTACTTGACCAAATAAAAATCTAGCCTTTTCCCAATTTTAGTTCTTGGCAGATTTTAGCTATCTTAGCACGAGTTAAGCAATCTCCACACAATTCAAGTAAGCATGCAAAAGAGTATATGAGCAGCGGAAAGTAAAGCATGCAACTTGCAAGAATGTAAAGGGAAGGGTTTGGAGGATTCAAATGCAATTGGAGACACGGATGTTTTTGTCGTGGTTCCGATAGGTGGTGCTATCGTACATCCACGTTGATGGAGACTTCAACCCACGGAGGGTAACGGTTGCGCGAGTCCACGGAGGGCTCCACCCACGAAGGGTCCACGAAGAAGCAACCTTGTCTATTCCATCACGACCGTCGCGCACGAAGGACTTGCCTCACTAGCGGTAGATCTTCACGAAGTAGGGGATCTCCTTGCCCTTACAAACTCCTTGGTTCAACTCCACAATCTTGTCGGAGGATCCCAAGTGACACCTAGCCAATCTAGCAGACACCACTCTCCAAGAAGTAACAAATGGTGTGTTGATGATGAACTCCTTGCTCTTGTGCTTCAAATGATATTCTCCCCAACACTCAACTCTCTCTCACAGGATTTGGATTTGGTGGAAAGAAGATTTGAGTGGAAAGCAACTTGGGGAAGGCTAGAGATCAAGATTCATATGGTTGGAATGGAATATCTTGACCTCAACACAAGTGTAGGTGGTTCTCTCTCAGAAAATGTGTATTGGAAGTGTAGGTATGTTCTGATGGCCCTCTCCACGAATGAAGAGTGGGTGGAGGGGCATATATAGGCTCCACAAAGAATCTAACCGTTACACACAATTTGCCAAACTCGGTGGGACCGAATTGTTAAACTCGGTCGGACCGATTCAGGAAACCTAGTGACCGTTAGGATTTTCGGTGGGACTGAGATGCAACTCGGTAGGACCGATATGGTTAGGGTTAGGGCATAACGTAATCTTGGTGTGACCGATTACACAAACTTGGTGGGACCGATTTTGGTAATAAGCTAACCAGAGAGTTGGTCAGGTAAACTCGGTGGGACCGATTCGCTCATCTCGGGGAGACCGAAATGTTACAAAAGGGAAACAGAGAGTTTACATAGCAATCTCAGTGGGACCGATCGCTCATCTCGGTAAGACCGAAACATTACGAAGGGAAACAGAGAGATTACAATCCCATCTCGGTGAGACCGAGATCCCTATCGGTGAGACCGATTTGCCTAGGGTTTGTGGCAGTGGCTATGACATTTGAAACTCGGTGGTGTCGGATAGAAAGAATCGGTGGGGCTGAGTTTGACTTTTGGTTTAGGTCATATGTGGATGTGGGAAGGTAGTTGAGGATTTTGGAGCATATCACTAAGCATTTTGAGCAAGCAAGCCATTAAGCAACACCTCATCCCTCCTTGATAGTATTGGATTTTCCTATAGACTCAATGTGATCTTGGATCACTAAAATATAAAATGTAGAGTCTTGAGCTTCAAGCTTGAGCCAAACTTTTTGTCCTTAGAATTTTGAGGGATCCACTTTCCTCATCCATGCCATGCCATTCATTGAGCTTTTCCTGAAATATTAATCTTGGAATAATGTTAGCTCAGTGAGCTATATGTTGTTAGGAATTACCAAAACCACCCAGGGATAGTTGCACTTTCAATCTCCCCCTTTTTGGTAATTGATGACAACATATAGATCAATGCTTCAACAAATGATAATAAGAGTGACAGATATTGTCGCTTTGAGAAGTATGTGAAAAGCAAGAGCTCCCCCTAAATTTGTGCATATCTTAAGATTTGCTTTGGACTGCAAATGCACAATGAGTTAGGATCATGGGTTACTCTTCCATGTCACATACATCTTGGTGGAGCGCTCAAAATGATAAGAATTAAATACATGCACTCATCACCAAGCAAAGTGAATGATCATATAAGGATAAGTAAGATAATATCATCTAACAAGCATAAGTGTAGCTTATGATCAACCACATGATCATCAGTGTCTCACAGATAATAGCATAGTTTCTCAAGCAATCAAAATACAAACAAAGTACAACCAGAAGACAAGAGAGAATAAAAGCAAACTCTCTCTCTCTCTCTCTCGAAGCCTATGATCTATACATTTTTCTCCCCCTTTGGCAATAAGTTACCAAAAAGTCAATAGAAAATGCATAGCACTAAAACGTCTCTCATGCTTGGTCTTTAGGTGGTGGTGTACGGAGAACGCCAAGGACGAAGGCTTCAGTTGATGTGGATGGAGCTGATGGAGTTGGTGCTGGAGTTGGTTGCACTGAAGCTGTAGCTGGTGCAGATGAAGTAGCTCTGGTGTCTGGAACAGGCACTGCAACAGATCTCTGAGCTTGGGGCACTCTGGCAAATGCATCAGTGGTTGTCTTGCCCTTCCTCTCCTGCATGTCATCTTGTAGCTGCTCCACAGCTGACTAAATCTCAGTTACTTTGACATCTAAATCATATAATTTTTGCTCCACGATTCTTTCCAAGATCTCCTGGTTTTGAGTCAGGGTGACCAGTCCCTTCTCAATCCTCAGAGTGGATGCAATCAGGTAGCCAAGCTGGTCTTGCTTGCTTTTCAAAAAGTACTCAGATGCCTCCTCTTGAGTTGGCATCTTGGCAGCCTTCTCTTTCTTTGCTTTCTCCTTCTTCTCTTGAGCTTCTACTGATGATGGTTCATTCTCATTCATCACAACTTGATTGTCCTCAAAGTCAGGATAGATAGGCAAGTGTTCCTTATCCAACAAGTATGTGCCTGTGCCCATCTTTGAGTTTATCAACTCTTGGATTTGTGGGGCATATCCACAACTTCTTTTCTGGTCAGCTGCAGTCCTCTTGATAGTCTCAACTATAAGGCTCATGACCTTGAACTTCTGTGGCACATCAAATATATGTAGCAAGTTAATTGCATGGCCTCTGATCATTCTGTGATCACCATACTTGGGCAAGAGAGTGTGCCTAAGGATCCAATTGATTGTAGGCAACCCTGACAACAAGTGTTTTACTGACCCAAACTGGTGAGTCTCAAGATCATCTTCAGGATTCTCCTTGTGCATGTTTGCCATAGAGTTGTGATCCATCTTCTTCTCAGCATAGACATCCAAGTCATCTTCTTCTTCCTTAGGAGCATTGATCATATTTGCCCATTCCTCAATAGTTGAGTGGTACCTTGTACCTTCAGACATCCATACTATCCTGCCATCTAGATAGAAGTGTGCTGTGGAGTAGAATTGCATTATGAGCTCCTCATTCCACTTTGTGAGCTTCTGCCCAACAAAGTCTGCAACTCCACAAGCAATGAAGCTGTCAAACACACCAGGATAGTGTTCCTCATTTTCCTTGATATACTTCCAGTCGACCGACCTCATTTCACACACTATAGGCTTCTTGTCCAGCAGCACTGTCTCATAGAAATCTTGCTATTCCCTTGTGTGGAATCTGTAATCAATAGCAGTCCTTCTCCTGGTAGCATATGGATCTGTCTCTCTCCATAGCCTCATCCCTGAGTCTCTCCTGATCTTCATGTTCTCAGCCACAGGATGAGCATCATTGTGGTCTGGAATCTTTGGTTTGAGCTTTCTCAGGACTTGTCCTTCATCATCTTCATCAGCAGCAACTTCAGGCACTGGGGCCTTGTTCTTCTCAGCAGCTGGTATACTCCTGGTATTCCTCTTGTCAGATTTCGGGTTCTGGCAGACCCTTGAGGTTCAAACACTGGGGTGCGCGTAGAGAGTTCGCCTTCTACCTACCTGCACCCCTCCGCCTCGCTAAGATCTAAGCTATGGAAAGAACAGCACAAGAGACACAGGGTTTATACTGGTTCGGGCCACCGTTGTGGTGTAACACCCTACTCCAGTGTGTGGTGTGGTGGATTGCTTCTTGGGATGATGATGATGAGCAATACAAGGAAGAACAGCCTCGCGAGGGTCTGTTCTTGGCTGGGGGGATGAACAGCTCAAGTCTGGGGACCCCACCGACAGTAGCCCCCGGACCAAGGCGCGGCCCGGGCGCTTGGCCCGTGCAGGCAGGCGAAAAGGGCAAGGGGCGAAGCGCCGTGGCCCTAACAGCCAGCGGCCCTTGGGCCGCCCACGTGGCGGTTGATTGGACGTGGGCGTGTCCACTTCCCCACGGCGGCTTCGGCAACTGCATGGATTGGACAAGGTCCCTGCATGCAAGCGGGGTCATGAATTTACCTGCCGATCGTGGGGGCCGACACGATGCCCTCGCCGGCCTATAAAGTATGGATCAGCGCGCGCCCTTCCAGTTCATTCCCCCCTGCTTCTCCTTCTTCTTCATCGGCCCCGTCGAGGAGTTCTCGTCCGTAGAGAGGGGAAGGGCTCGCCAGGTTGAGCCTGCTCTCCCCCGCCCAAGCGCGGCCGAGGGCGCCCTCGCAAACATCCTGTGGCCACCACGGCAGCTCCCCGCGGCCGTGGAGACGATTTCCAGCACGGTGATGGGCAGACTGCTGCGGCCGGGGGGCGCGCTTCGGTCGTGCGTTCCCCTAGGCTGCGCTTTCACGCTGCAGAGGTGCTGCCGTAGTTCGTTGTGTGGTCGGCGGAGCCGACTAGCACCCGGCTTCAACTTCCTCGCTTCCTCCTCGGCGAGCTCCCGGCCGGGGCCCCGGGCGGCCTTTGGCTTCAGGTAGACGATTGCTGCAGCTGGGCCTCATGGGCTTCACTGGAGGTCTCCACAGCCGGGAGCCTCACCTTGACCCGCGGTTGGCAGACGTTTGCCCGCGCGCGTGGCCTGAGCCGTCGGTGCACCCTGCACTTCAAGTTTGACGGCGAGGCCACCCTCTATGTGAGGGTGTTTGGGGAATATGGTCGCCGCGCAGGGTGCTGCCCTGAGGACGATGACCGCGGCCGGGAACCCAGCCCCGGCGATGATGGAGAGGACAGCGCTCGCGTGATTGGCGGCGCTCAGGGTTCCCCAAGCTTCACCGGTTCTTCTTCAAGCGGCGACTCTTCTAGCAGTGGCCGCGGTCAGCCTCCACGCCGTCGTACCTGCTTGGGAGGTGGTAGCGTGTCTGCCCGCCGTCGCGCCTCGGTGAAGCGCGAGAGGGAGTCTGCCTGAGCCCCGGAGGCAGCTCGAGTCTTCCCTGCAGTGCTTTTCCTTTTTCCTGCGTAAAAAGACAGTAGCGTGGAGCCCCGCGGGAGCGTGTTTGGGTTATTGTTGTTAATCATCGCTTTGCTTCCGTTATCGTGCCTTCCGGCTACGTGCCCACGCGTGGATAGTTCCCGGCCCCAGCCGTGGGGGGGCGACCGACCCAGGCCCTGTGTTTGTGTCGCGGTGCCCGTGGGGCACAGACTGGAGGGGTGCTCCTGAAATGGACCTAGGTCGCGAAACCTTTGAACGACTAGGACAGGAACACTCGCGAGGGCGCTCGGCTGCCCCCCCATCACGAGGCCTTGCATAAGAGAAATCGAGGCAGGAGAGTGAAAAGTCGAAGAACTAAAAGCCAAAGACGGCAACAGCTTTAATAAAACTTCGAATGAGAATGAACAAGCCATCTGCGGAAAGCAAATGAAAAAGCCGCGTCCGGCACCTAATCCAGTCTTCGACGTCTTCTCACCAGCGGGGAGCTAAGTGCTGCCACTGGGCGTGGGAGGGAGCCCCAGGGCCTAAGGCCGGCGCTCCTGAGACTCCGAGGCATGTACAGCCCCAACTCATTATTACGTGAGAGTGTCATGGGCGGCGAGCTTCACAGGCGTTGGCCTTCTTCACAGGCTCCGGGCCTTTCTTGGGGGAAGCAGGCTTCACGGGCATTTTCCCTCTTCACAGGCTCCGGGCCCTTTCCAAAACGCGACAGCTTCACAGGCATTCGCCTTCTTGACAGGCTCTAGGCCTTTTCCAAAACGCGACAGCTTCACAGGCATTCGCCTTCTTGACAGGCTCTGGGCCTTTTCCAAAACGCGACAGCTTCACAGGCATTCGCCTTCTTCACAGGCTCTGGGCCTTTTCCAAAACGCGACAGCTTCACAGGCATTCGCCTTCTTCACAGGCTCTGGGCCTTTTCCAAAACGCGACAGCTTCACAGGCATTCGCCTTCTTCACAGGCTCTGGGCCTTTTCCAAAACGCGACAGCTTCACAGGCATTCGCCTTCTTCACAGGCTCTGGGCCTTTTCCAAAACGCGACAGCTTCACAGGCATTCGCCTTCTTCACAGGCTCTGGGCCTTTTCCAAAACGCGACAGCTTCACAGGCATTTGCCTTCTTCACAGGCTCTGGGCCTTTTCCAAAGCGACAGCTTCACAGGCATTCGCCTTCTTCACAGGCTCTGGGCCTTTTCCAAAAAGGATAATCTTCACAGGCATTCGCCTTCTTCACAGGCTCTGGGCCTTTTCCAAAAAGGATAATCTTCACAGGCATTCGCCTTCTTCACAGGCTCTGGGCCTTTTTAGGGGTATAGAACCTCCGGAGGTGCTGGATGTTCCATGCGTTCTGGACCGGCACCCCCTCCTGAGTCTCCAAGCGCGCGGAGCCGGCCTGGAAACATGAACAACCTTGAACGGGCCCTCCCACATGGGAGAGAGCTTGTGCAGTCCCTCCCTGGAGAGAACCCGCCTGAGCACGAGGTCTCCTACCTCGAGAGTTCTGGGGCGGATGTTGCGGCAGTGATATCGTCGCAGTGCTTGTTGGTACCTCGCCGCTCGCAGCGCGGCTTCTCGGCGACGTTCCTCCCCCAGCACGAGGTCCATCCCCCGCATGGCGTCCTGCTGCGCCTCGTCGAACGCCAGGACCCGCGCGGAGCGACGTCTGACCTCGTGAGGGAGGACCGCTTCGGCTCCGTAGACCAGGAAGAACGGGGTCTCTCTAGTCGGCTTGGTCGCGGTTGTGCGGATGGACCACAACACGGACTGAAGCTCGTCGTACCAACCTCTGCCGCAGGCCTCCAGCTTCTTCTTGAACGTCCTGGTCTTGAGGCCCCTCAGGACCTCTGCGTTGGCTCGCTCGGCCTGGCCGTTGCTTCGGGGGTGCGCCACCGAAGCGTAGCATATCTGCGTTCCAAGGTTAGCACAGTATGTTTTGAAGAGGTTACTGGTGAACTGCGAACCGTTTGTCTGTGCTGATGCGGTTCGGCACCCCGAACCGGCTCACGATGCCCCTGATGAACTTGACCGCGGAACCCGCGGGGATGGTGCATACGGCCTCTACTTCGGCTCACTTGGTGAACTTGTCCACGGCGACATAGAGGTAGCGGTAGCCCCCTGGCGCCCAAGGAAACGGGCCCAGGATGTCCAGCCGCCAGACTGCGAATGGCCATGAAAGGGGTATAGTATGCAGGCCTCCTGCCGGCTGATGGATCTGCTTGGCGTGGAACTGGCAGGCCTCACAAGCTTTCACCAGTTCGACGGCGTCATTGAGTGCGATGGTCCAATAAAACCCACTGCGGAACGCCTTGCCGACGAGGGTCCGTGATGATGAATGATGTCCACAGTCTCCGCCATGTATACCTTCCAGCAGTTCCTTTCCTTGCCCCCTGGAGATGCAGCGCAGTGATACATCGTTTGGTCGCTTCCGGTAGAGCTCTCCGTCACTGATCGAGTATGCCATGGCTTGCCGTGCCACACGCTCTGCTTCCTCATCCTTCACCGGCAGGGTCCCTCGTGTTAAGTAACTCCGGAGCTCCGTGATCCAGCACCCCTCCTGAGGTTCAATCATCAGGAGTAGGCGTGCTCCTGAGGCCGAGCCACAGACCGGGGCTCCTGAGGTAGGTGGCTGGGGGAGCTCCTCCCGAGGCTGAGCCGTGTTTGACAATGACGGCAGGGCTAAGGGCTTGAAGAGCCGCTCCTCGAAGACGCCAGGCTCCTGAGGCAACCGCCTGGACGCCCGTTTGGCGATGTCGTCGGCCTCCTGATTAGTGCCACGGGGCACATGCTGTAACTCCAACCCCCAGAACTGCTTCTCCATCCTGCGTACCTCCGCAAGGTAGGCTTCTATGTGCTCATATTTCGGCTCGTACACCTTGTTGGAGAAATTGACAAAGAGCTGCGAATCGCCCTTGATGGTGAGGCGTTTCACCCCCAGGGCAGCGGCGGCCTTCAAGCCCGCTATTAAACCTTCATACTCCGCTATGTTGTTGGAGACCTTTTCACCTTGCTGGAAACAGAGCTGTACAGCGTAATAGAGCATGTCCTGAGTGGGCGATATAAGCACCGCCCCAGCCCCAGCGCCATGCCTGGAGAACACCCCATCGAAGTACATGACCCAGCCTTCTAGCGCCTCGCTTCCTAGGGAGAGGGACCGATCCTCGTCGGCCTTGAGGCCTGGTGCCTCCGTCCATTCTGCCACAAAATCCGCTAATGCTGCTCCCTTGATGACTCTGGTCATGCTGAATTCGAGCTGAAACGCTTGCAGTTCTATGTTCCACTCAGCGACCCTTCCAGCTGAGTTAGGACTCCTGAGCACTCTCTCTAGGGGGTATGACGAGACGACCTTGACGGGGTGACCCTGAAAATAGTGCCGCAGCTTGCGCGAGGCCACCAGTAGCGCGAGGAGGAGCTTCTGAGGCATGGGGTACCGTGCCCTCGCGTCCCGCAACACCATGCTGACGAAGTACACTGGGTGCTCAACGAGGTCGGGTGCGTCACTGCTGGTGGCGCCCTCAAGAGACCATGGTGCCTCCTGAGGCGATGAGGCCTCCTGAGGCTGGCCATCTGGGAGAGGGGCCTCTTCCGCCTCCGGTGCACTCCTCTGCGGCGGCTGATCCTCCTCAGCCGCGGTGGCGGTTTCTGTGGGCCTTCCTTGTTCCTGTTTTGCCTTGTCCCGGGCTGCCTGTGGTTTTGATTCGACGCTCCTCCCTAACCGCCACCAGGGCTGCGCTGGCGGAGTAGGGAGTGGCGGCGAGGTAAAGCACCAGGGGCTCTTGAGGGCGCGGAGCCACCATGACCGGTGGAGGCTGGTCAGGTATCTCTTGAGATCCTGGAACGCCTTGTCGGCCTCTTCAGTCCACTCAAAGGGCCCCTTTTTCTTCATTAGCTGGAAGAAGGGCAGCGCTCGCTCCCCCAACTTGGAGATGAAGCGCCCTAGCGCGGTCACGCGCCCAGTGAGCTTCTGCATTTCTCTGAGGGTCTTTGGCGGGCTCATGTCCTCGACCGCCTTGACCTTTTCCGGGTTAGCCTCGATGCCTCGGTGGGACACGAGGAAACCCAAGAGCTTGCCCGAGGGGACTCCGAACACACACTTCTCTGGGTTGAGCCGCAGGTTCACTGCGTTGAGGCTCGCGAAGGTTTCCTCCAGGTCTTGTATCAGGGTCCTGGCCTCCCGAGACTTCACCACAATGTCATCGACGTAAGCCTCAACATTCTTCCCGAGCTGCGGGCCCAAGGTGATGTGCATCAGCCGCTGAAAGGTCGCCCCTGCGTTACGCAGCCCGAATGGCATGCATGTGTAGCAGTACACCCCACACGGGGTTAGGAAGGCTGTCTTTTCGACGTCTTCTACCGCCATCTTGATCTGGTGATACCAGAGAAGGCATCCAAGAAGCATAGCAGGTCGCATTCTGCGGTGGAATCGACGATCTGGTCGATGCGGGGGACGGGAACGGATCTTGCGGGCATGCCTTGTTGAGGTTGGTGAAGTCGACACACATGCGCTCCTTCCCTCCCTTCTTTGGCACAACGACAGGGTTGGCCAACCAATCCGGGTATCGGACCTCGCGAATGACCCCAGCGGCTTCTAGTTTGCGGGTCTCTTGGACGATGAAGGCCTGCTTTTCTGTGGACTGCCGCCTTGCCTTCTGCTTCACAGGGCGCACGTTGGGGCACACGTTGAGGTGATGCTCGATTACCTCCTAGGGATCCCCGCCAACTGGTCAGGCTCCCAAGCGAATACCTTCTTGTTTGCGCGCAGGAACCTGACCAGGGCCTCCTCCTGCTCGGGCTCGAGGTTGGCGCCTATGGTGAAAGTGGCATTGGTGGACCCGTCCTCATCGACGGGTATCTGCTTGGTTTCTGCCTTGTCTTGGGTGAACAACTGTTTCTTCTTGGCGGGTGCAGCCCCCTTGGGCTCGGGGGTCTCCGAGTCGGCGGGCTGTGCCGATGCCGCCGTCTTGAAGGCGAGCTTGAGCACCGCAGCGCGTCCTCCGGTGTCCCCGTGCATAGTGAGGACACCGCTGCTCCCAGGCATCTTCATGAGGTTGTACGCCGGTGCGTCTGTGGCCATGAACTGGGCCAGTGCTGGGTAGCCGAGGATGGCGTTGTAGGGGAGGTCGATGGGGGCGATGTCGAAGTTCGACCAGCTCCGTGCGGAAGTTGTTGTAGGTGCCGAAGGTTACTGGGAGCCGGGTTATGTCCCAAGGAGCTGGATGATCCGCCCCCAACGCCTGAGAAGGGCCGGCTAGGTTGCAACCGTTCTAGGGGTATGCAGAGGAGGTTGAAGGCCTCAACCGACAGCACGCTGAGGCCCGCACCACCATCGATGAGAGTTCTGGTGACGGCCACCTGGCTGATGGTGGGGGTGCATAGCACGGGGAGCGCACCCGAGCAGGCCGAGTTGGAGGGGTGGTCCTCCGAGCTGAAGGTCAGGCCGGCCTTGGGCGCCGCCCGGTCCGGGAGAGCCCCCTGCCGCTCCCCGTACGCCGGCAAGAAGGCCAGCGGATCAGTCGCGCCGCTGTAGCGCGGCAGCGTCGTTGGCACAAACTTGTCCAGCCACCGTACCTGTTGCAGGGCTGGGGCCACGGCTCGGAGCCCCCTGGCCCCCGTGCTGGCGCCGGCGGCCGGAGCGGGCGGCGCACTACTCATCGCGAGGCAGGTCGCGGTGGTGGCGGAAGGGAAAACTCCGGTGCACCCCTACCTGGCGCGCCAAATGTCGGATTTCGGGTTCCGGCAGACCCTTGAGGTTCGAACACTGGGGTGCGTGCGAAGATTTCGCCTTCTACCTACATGCACCCCTCCGCCTCGCTAAGATCTAAGCTATGGAAAGAACAGCACAAGAGACACAGTGTTTATACTGGTTCGGGCCACCGTTGTGGTGTAATACCCTACTCTAGTGTGTGGTGTGGTGGATTGCCTCTTGGGCTGATGATGATGAACAATACAAGGAAGAACAGCCTCACGAGGGCCTGTTCTTGGCTGGGGGGATGAACTGCTGGGAGGAGTTCAGTCACCCATCTCTCTCTCTGTCTCTCTCTTCTCGATTCTCTCTCCGATTCCGATCCCCCTCCCCTATGGGTGGCTAGTCCTATTTATAGGCAAAGGCCCTGGGCCTCTTCCCAAATATTGAGCGGGAAGGGCACCAACAATTGGCCATTTTGAAGGGGAACATCTGGTACACTTATCCTGACTAAAGTTGGTCCTCGCCTGCCAAAGGCTCTGGTGGTGACGCTGGCTTGGGCTCCACAATGACTTCCTCCCTGCCATTGGACTGGTCTTGGTCTCGTTGCACCGAAACAGGTGCCTTTGCTTGATGCTCTCGCCTGCGCTTGCTCCCTTTGCACCAAAGAGGAAAGGAGGACACTGCGCGGGCTGGCACCCTCCTGGCGCCTTTGGTCGTCATGGCTTGCGTCACGGGCACCTCGTGAGGTACCCCGCCTTGATCTCTCCGCCTCCTCGCGAGCCAGCCTGATGAGGCCGTGCCTGAGGAAGCTCCGTGTCGTCCGCCCCGCGAGGCTAGGCCCCTCGCGAGGGTCTTGGGTCTGTGTTGATGAAGATGGGCCGTGCAGGGCCCCCTTTTGAGCCACGCCGCAGGCCGTAGGCAGGCAAGTCTGGGGACTCCCATTCCCAGAACGCCGACAACCTCTAGGCGGGTTGCGCCTGGCACTTGGCCTTATCTTGTGATGTGTACCTGCAAATTTGGTTAGATGCCGGCACTCTATGTCCTCGGGTCCCGGCCCTCGAGCTGGTCTCAGCCATCGCTAGTATGCTAGGTCGCGATGCTGTGGACAAGGCCAGAGGGTGAGGGCTGGAGAGCCAGTAAGAGCCCTGAGTCGTGATGCTCAGGTACCCCCCCTTTAACGTGCAAGTGGTCGGCATGGAGAAGAAGAGGTGTCGTGGACCGGCATCAAATAATCAAGCATGGTGGGTCGAATGCATAGCCGGAAATAAACGCAAAAGGGATACGTGCCGCTAGGTCTGGCCCGAGCGACTTGGGGATGATGCAGCCCGAGGGGCGCCCCCAACAAACTAAGCTAACAACATGAAATAAAAGGGATACATGCCGCAGGGACGGACCCACGCGGCCTGGGAATAATGCAGCCATGGGGGGCGCTCCCAGCTGGGAATGAAACTTGAAAGATGTCACCTGATGATGTTGAGGACGAAGGAGTGTTGGTGTAGCAGACTCGGTGGGCTGCGGAAGCCGATCCTCATGAGCCCCCAGGCCCAGGGGCCTCGGGAGGCTCCGGAGGCGCTGGTGGCTCCTCGCGGACCATCTCCATCTCCGCCAGGGCTGCGGAATGCCTGGCCTCTTGAGCCTCCATGATACCCCTCATGAGGCGCTGGTACGTGGCAGCCGCGTTCGGCAAGCCGTAAGGCATGCGAACATAGCTGTGGGGTGGACCTTCGCAGCGCCCCACTCGTGAGGGCCAGGGGCGCTCCAGAGAGGCGACTCGATTGAGCCCTGGTATGTCGATGCAGACGCGCAGCCCACCATCCTCGCCTGGATGGGGAGCCACAGCTGGTAGGCGGCGGCCGCCTTTCATGACTCTTGACTCCTATAGCTCCTGAGTGGCCTTGCTGACGAACTCCTGAGGGTCTAGCTCTCCTTGCCTTACTCCTTCTTGAGGGAAACGTGCTTCGAAACACGCCTCCATGTGGTGCCCAAGCGCCTCCCTCGTGACCCTAGCCAGGTCGGTGGCTCTCCAAGGGAGAGCCCCCGAGCCCTGCCTGAGGAGGGCGCCAGGCGCGCTTTCCTATGCGATGGAAGGAGGTTCCCCCTGGGCAGGTGCGGGCCCTAAGGGGCCTGCCTCCTGAGGGGACGGGCCAGACGATGTCTTCTTCTTCTTGGGGGTGGTCTCGGGAAGCCTCCTGCTTCCGCGATCTGGGTCTTCCAGTGATGCGGCCTGAAAGGCTCGTTCCAGGGAACACACCGCGTCCTTCTCTTCACAGGGCACCGTGATGACTCCGCCACTTCCTGGCATCTTGAGGACGTTGTAGCCGTGGTGAGTTACGGCCATGAACTTGGCCAGCGCTGGGTACCCAAGGATGGCGTTGTACGGCAGGGGAATGTGAGCGACGTCAAAGTCGATGAGCTCGGTGCGGTAGTTGTCGCGTGCCCCGAAGGTGACAAGGAGGCGGACCTGCCCAATCGGGACCGTGGAGCCGTCGGTGACTCCGGAGAAAGGCTTGGTTGGCTGAAGCTGGCTGTAGGGCACTTGGAGATTGTTGAATGTTTCCACGGACAGGACGTTGAGCCCTGCCCCGCCATCGATGAGGGTCCTGGTGACCACCACGTTGCTGATGATTGGGGAACAAAGCATCGGGAGGACTCCGGCTGTAGCCGCACACTTGAGCTGATCTGTTGAGCTGAACGTGATGGCACACGCTGACCACCTGAGAGGGTGCGTGGCTCTGAGCTTGGGGAGCACTGCATTCACTTCGCGGGCGAACTGCTTGAAGATGCGTTGAGAGGCTGGGGCTTGAGCCCCGTCCAGGATGCAGGCGATTGCGCGCGGCTCCTGGAAGCCCCCAGCCCCCTCGTCCTGATGGCGGTCCTCGTTTCTCCTTGGCTGCGGCGGCAGCGGAGGGAGGCTTGCGTTGCCTTGCGGGCGATCCTCGCGAGGCTGATCCCTCCAGTCTCCCTCGCGAGGCGGGTCTTGCCAGCGATCCTCGCGAGGTTGATCGCGCCACCCTTGGCGCGGGCCGCGGTCTTCCCAGCGTCCTGCGTTCCTTCCTCCACCTCGACCGTAGCCCCGGTCACTGCGGTCGGGGCGACGGCCGATCCTCCCTTCTCGCACGGCTCGGAGCTCTTGACATTCATTGGTGTTGTGGGTGTGGAGGTCGTGGTACACACAGTACCGACTGCCCTTGGAAGATTCGGGCTGATCTCTGCCCCGCTCGGTGTCTGGTTCTACCGCGAGCACGGCAGCCCCCTTGCGCTTCACATCCTTGGCCTTGGGCTTGTTCTCTTCTGGGTCTGCGGCAGGCAGCTCGAGGAGGGAGAGACGCCCTTCCTCAGCCCTGGCACACTTGGTTGCCAAGTTGAACAGCTCCAAGGAAGTGCACAGGTCTTCATGCATCGCCAGCTCCTCCTTCATATTGACATCGTGCACGCCGTCGGAGAAGGCTGAGATGATGGCCTCCTCGGTCACCTTGGGAATCTTGAGGCGTGCATTGTTGAAGCGCTGGATGTACTTCTGCAGGGTCTCTCTGGGTTGTTGCTTGATGCGGCGCATGTCGCTCACGGCGGGTGGCCGGTCGCGAGTACCTTGGAAGTTGGCGATGAAGCGGGTGCGCATCTCGTCCCAGGAGGAGATCGTGCCTGGAGCCAGGTTCAGGAGCCAGGTGCGGGCCCCGTCCTTGAGCGCCATGGGAAACCAGTTCGCCACGACCTTCTCGTCTCCGTTGGCAGCTTCAATGCCCAGCTCATAGAGCTGGAGGAACTCCGCAGGGTCCGCCGTGCCGTCGTAACGAGGAGGCAGGTCTGGCTTGAACTTGCCGGGCCACGCAACGCTGCGTAGCTCGGTGGTGAAGGCACGGCAGCCTGCTGTGGCCACGGGAGGCCTTGGGTGGCGGAGAGCTTGGTCTTTTGTGTCCCCATGCGCTGCAGCTGGGAGCAGCACGGGGTCTTGACGTGCGGGAGCAGGAGCATGGTCGCGACGTGCTGGAGCAGGGAGCGCCCGGGCAGCTTCTTGCGGGCGAGGGACTTCTTGGCAGCTCTGCTCTTGCCGCGCCGGCACCTGGCATAGCGGGTTCCGCCCAGGGGCCACGCGCCTTGGAGCCATGGTGCCTTCTTGAGGAGGAGGCGACTGGGGCGCCGCCGGAGCTTCATCGCCCGCGCGGGGTGGGGTGCGATGCCGCGGAATGGACGGCGCAGGAGAGCCCCCTGTGGCGCGGACGAGCTCGGCGACACGGTCGAGCCATTCTCCGTAGACGTCGTTGACGGGACGGTAGCGCAGGAGCTCTTTTGCCGCGATGAGCGCAGCTCGAGCCTCCATGGGTGCGCGGAGCGCGCGGGACGAAGAACCAGCTGGGGTGAGCGAGGGAGTAGCGGTGCGGCCGTCTTGCCGCACAGACGGATGCTGAGACGACGCTTGCTGCTCGTCCCCCGCCGGGCCGGTGGCGGCGTTGACGGCAGGTGACGGGGAATGGCGAGGACGCCCGCCGACAGGAGCCGTCTGGGCGACGCGGCAAGCGAGAGCGGCCCGTCGCTCGGCGTGGGCCCGACGAGTGTCAAACATGGACGCGATGGTCGGAGGAGAACGGGGTGGTGGAAGACGAATTTCGGCGCACCCCTACCTGGGGCGCCAAATGTCGGATTTCGGGTTCCGGCAGACCCTTGAGGTTCGAACACTGGGGTGCGCGCGGAGATTTCGCCTTCTACCTACCTGCACCCCTCCGCCTCGCTAAGATCTAAGCTATGGAAAGAATAGCACAAGAGACACAGGGTTTATACTGGTTCGGGCCACCGTTGTGGTGTAACACCCTACTCCAGTGTGTGGTGTGGTGGATTGCCTCTTGGGCTGATGATGATGAGCAATATAAGGAAGAACAGCCTCGCGAGGGTCTGTTCTTGGCTGGGGGGATGAACTGTCGGGAGGAGTTCAGTCACCCTTCTCTCTCTCTCTTCTCGATTCTCTCTCTGATTTTTCTCTCGATCTCTCTCTGATCGATCTCGAACCCCCTCTACCCTGGGGGTGGCTAGTCCTATTTATAGGCAAAGGCCCTGGTCCTGTTCCCAAATATTGAGTGGGAAGGGCGCCAACAATTTGCCATTTTGAAGGGGAACATCTGGTACACTTATCCTGACTAAAGTTGGTCCTCGCCTGCCAAAGGCTCTAGTGGTGATACTGACTTGGGCTCCACAATGACTTCCTCCCTGCCGTTGGACTGGTCTTGGTCTCGTTGCAACGAAACGGGTGCCTTTGCTTGATGCTCTCGCCTGCGCTTGCTCCCTTTGCACCAAAGAGGAAAGGAGGACACTGCGCGGGCTGGCGCCCGCCTAGCACCCGTGGTCGTCATGGCTTACGTCACGGGCACCTCGTGAGGTACCCCGCCTTGATCTCTCCGCCTGCTCGCGAGCCAGCCTAATGAGGCCGTGCTTGAGGAAGCTCCGTGTCATCCGCCCCGCGAGGCTTGGCCCCTCGCGAGGGTCTTGGGTCTGTGTTGATGAAGATGGGCCGTGCTGGGCCCCTCCTCGAGCCACGCCGCAGGCAGGCAAGTCTGGGGACCCCCGTTCCCAGAACGCCGACACCTCTTAGGTGCACTCTTGGGTTTGGAGGTTGCTTTGGGTGCTTCTTTGGGCTTTGATGAAGCAGCCCCTGTCCTGATAGCATCACCCATAAGCTTCTGGGCCTTAGGTGCTAGTGCAGCAACCTCTTCTTCCTCTTCCTCTTCAGAATCTCTCATGATTGAGGATCTCCCAAGCACTCTAGCAGTGGTCTTTTTGATCCTCTCCTTCCTCTTCTTCCCTTCTGCAGCAGCCTCTTTGGGTTCAGATCCCAAAGGGACTTGAGTAGATGCTCTGGCCTTAGAGATTGGAATTCTCTTTGCAGGAACCTTTTGCCTCATGCCTGGCTTGGTGGTAGCAGTAGTGCTATATTCCTTATTAACCACTTTCTTCTTGGAAGTGGCCTCATCCTCAAATGCCACATAGTCTTCATCCTCAGACTCTGAAGTTTTCTTCTTCCTTGTTCTGGTGGAAGCTTTGGGCAAGTTGCTGGGAGTGCTCCTGCTACCATCATCTGAACTGCTAGAGGGACTAGTGCCCTCACTCAGGTGAACATGCTCCTCTGACCTGTTCTGGCTGTCACTCTGATTAGACATATTGCAAACACTCACAGCAGACCCTGTGAATAGATATAGATGAGATAGAGTGGATGAGCATCACAAAATGCAGAGGTTTTTGCAAAAGAATGAGTCAAAAACTTAGTTTTAGTTTTCCACAGAAAGCATTTCGGATCAACTAATTTGTAAACTCGGTGATACCGAAGTAGCTGTTGGAACCTAAACTAGTGAACTCGGTCAGACCGAGTCACAGTTCGGTGGCACCGAGACTGCTAGGGTTTCACAAAGTCCTGAACTCGGTCACACCGATTTGCAATTCTCGGTCAGACCGAAAACTACATGTGCAATGGCCTGAGCTAAATCGGTGGTACCGAGTTCCACAACTCAGATGGTCCGAGATGGTTTCGGCGGAATCCTAACCCTAAAATTTCAATTCAACTCTAATCTACGGAGTGTTTTGACTGGATAGAAGCGTTTCAATCGTGGTAAGAATCATAATGAACACAATGTGCTAGGAATCAGACGGGGATAGCACTATGATCGAGTCCATACCCTAGTTCGGCGATGAGCTCGCTACGGCGGCAACGGCGGGGAAGAATTCCGTTGACGGCGGTGGAGACCAGCGACAGGAGGCGGCTGGCGACGAGGAAGATGATCCGGAGACCCAGGAGGCAGAGCGAGCTATGCGCGGGCGAAGGGGTTTCGGAGAAATTTCCAAAATTTTGCCCGTGAGTATATATAGCCCAACCCTATCGGTGTGACCAAGTGGAACAACTCGGTGGCACCGAGATTCATAACTGCAAGCAGTTAGTGAAAATCGATGTGACCGAAAGGTTCAAATCGGTTGCATCGAGATTGAAAACCTAGATCGACTTAGTGATCTCGGTATGACCGAAATGGAGGAATCGGTCAGCCGAAAAGCACAAAGAAGCTTTGGAAGTTTATGTCTATGAAGAATCGGGGACTCCGAGTGCTCCTCACACAGAGTGGTTCGAATCTGACTTGATCAAATTTTGTGATGTAGCATGAATAGAGTTTCAGACGAGAAAAGCATAGATAGCTAGAGAGGGTTCTTAGGCATTCTTGTCCATCCACTTGGAAAAAGAAAAGAAAACCAATCAATCAAAACAACAAGTGGATGTCCTCGACTGAGTAAAATATGCAATCAACATGCTCACTCAATAAAATGGCAACTAAAATATGTGGCAAACCATGCACAACCAATTCTAGCATCTATCAAACAATTTGCGATGACTAGGTCATCTATATATGAGTATATTGACTTAGGAGTCAAATGAGAACATTTGATCATAGGTCATACTCATTTTTTAAGAACAAGTGGGGTTACCACTTTTTACATAAAGCATTTGTTGTGTTCACACCATTAGAGTTGCTTTAGCTCAATTCTTAGAGTAAATCTCCCCCTAGATGTGATATCCCCCCTAAGAGGGATGAACTAACCTTGGGTTTTGTCGATGATGACTTCATGTAGATGTTGAAGATGTGGAAGCTCAATGTTGATGTAGATCATTTGGAGCTATCCATTGGAGTGAGTTGCACTTTCAATAGCTACATGGGTTAGTCCCACAAGGAACAAACAAGGATATCCATAGACATAGAGCGATGCACAAACAAGATGATGTCTATGAAAGCTTTTAGGTTACCTTGTCCCTTGTCTTACCAACAAGAGGGTTTTGTGACTCCTTGAACTAGTGCAAGATGTGGAAGTTGATTGCACTTGTTCTTGCCAAGATGATAAGAGTGAAGTATGTTGGTGGAGTCACCCTCAAGAACTCTCTAGTTCTTCTTCTTCGGGATCAACACCATCTTAATGGGAATCCTTGGTGTTGTAGTTGTACTTGATGAAGTGGAACTTGAAGTAGTCTTGGGAACCCACATGACCAAGGCCTTAGGAGCTTCTTAAAATGCATCAATTTCCTCTTGAAGCTTGTCCTTGCCTTTTTGCTTGTGGTCTTGTGGTGGAAGATCATCTTGAGCTTGTGTCCCTTTGAGAGAAGTAGGATCATACTTCTCTTGTTGAGGAACAAACTTCATCTTGGGGTATTGATCTTCTTCCCACTCAACTCCATTGGCATTGAACTTTCGTTCAAAACCAACACCTTGATTCTTTTGGTGCCTTCCTTGTTTGCCTACAATTTCCTCGAATTGCTTACTTCCGGCAAGGCTCTTGTAAACACCTTTCTCTATAATTCCCTTCAATAAGCTATTTTCTTGCTCAAGTGTAACTTGGCTAAGAGAATCATTAGTGGAATCAAGAGAACTACCAGAAGCAACAATATTGGATTTAGCATTATTGTTACTACTAGAGGAAGAATCTTTCTTGTTCTTGTTACTAGACTTGACTTGAGGCATGTAAGTGGATAAGAGTAAACGCTTGGCAATGTAAGAAGAACTTTTCTTGCGAAGATCATCATTGATTGCTTTTAAGAACTCATGCTCTTGCTCAAGGTTGAGCTTTTCAAAGCGCAATTTCTCATGAGTCCTTAAAAGTTCTCGATGATCTCCTAAGATAGTTTCATGAGCTAACTTAAGAGTGTTTAGTTCTTTAGTTAGAGACTCAATCTTCTCCTTATCATTGTCATTCGGTTTATCTTGATTAGCATGATTAATTGACGTTTCATCATAGTATTCATCACTAGAGTTGTCAACAAGTAAATCATCATCGCCTAACAAGTCATCTTCATCACTATTGAAATCAACATACTCGGGGTGTGATACCTTTGGGCCTTTAGCCATGAAGCATGTTCCAACTCCTTCACTTGGTGAGTCAAATATGTCGTAGGAGTTGGTTGTCACAAGTGCTAGACCGGCAACACCTTCATCTTGAGTATATTCGGAGTCGGAGTGATAGCTTCTCTCGGAGTGGTTGTCGGAGTCGAAGCCGGATACCCATTCACCAACATGAGCTTGATGTCTTCGTTTTGTGTAGCTCCTTGATGACTTGTCCTTTCTTTCCGAATCCTTGCTTCTCCGTGAGGGTCTTCGTTCATAACGATCATCTCTACTCCTTCTTTCTCTAGATGGTGATTCTTCTCTTCTCTTGTAGGGGGCCGTACACTCATTGGAATAGTGTCTGAGACTTCCACAATTGTAGCAATTTCGCTCCCGACTAGAAGATCTTTTGTCATTGTAGGTCCTTGACTTGGAGCTTCTCTCTTTGCTTCTACTCTTGTAGAACTTGTTGAAGTTCTTCACCATTAAGCTCAATTCTTCATTGAAGGTTTGTTTCTCACTCGATGATGTGGGGGCTTCACATGAGGCTTTGTAAGCACCACTTGATTTGTTGTGAAGTTCCTCTTTATCCTTGAGTGACATCTCATGAGCAACAATTCTTCCGATGACTTCCGTTGGCTTGAGATCTTTGTAATTGGGCATCATTTGGATCAATGTGCACACGGTATCATATTTTCCATCCAAGGCTCTTAGGATCTTCTTGATGATGAATCTATCGGTCATCTCTTCACTCCCTAAGCCGGCAATCTCATTTGTGATAAGAGCAAGCCTAGATTACATTTCAGCGACACCTTCACCATCCTTCATTTTGAACTTGTCAAGTTGACTTTGAAGCACATCCAATTTGGATTCCTTGACGGAGTCGGTACCTTCGTGCATATCAATCAAAGTATCCCAAATTTCCTTTGCATTCTCAAGACGGCTGATTTTGTTGAATTATTTGGGGCACAATCCGTTGAAGAGGATATCACAAGCTTGAGCGTAGTATTGCAGCATTTTCAACTCTTCCGCGGTGGCTTCACGGTTCGGTTCTTTCCCGTCAAAGAATTCACCTTGCAAGCCAATACACACAATAGCCCAAACGGCGGGGTTATGTCCAAGAATATGCATTTTCATCTTATGCTTCCAACTAGCAAAATTAGTGCCATCAAAGTAAGGACCTCTACGGTGATAATTTCCCTTGCTAGACGCCATACTCTCCTAGGTTGTGAAACCAAGGCTATGATCACCAAAAGCTATGGAAATCAAAGCAAATGGAGACCAAAGCTCTGATACCACTTGTAGGATCGAAAGTATGTCTAGAGGGGGGTAATTAGACTACTTGATCAAATAAAAATCTAGCCTTTTCCCAATTTTAGTTCTTGGCAGATTTTAGCTATCTTAGCACAAGTCAAGCAATCTCCACACAATTGAAGCAAACATGCAAAAGAGTATATGAGCAGCGGAAAGTAAAGCATGCAACTTGCAAGAATGTAAAGGGAAGGGTTTGGAGGATTCAAACGCAATTGGAGACACGGATGTTTTTGTCATGGTTCCGATAGGTGGTGCTATCGTACATCCACGTTGATGGAGAGTTCAACCCACGGAGGGTAACGGTTGCGCGAGTCCATGGAGGGCTCGACCCATGAAGGGTCCACGAAGAAGCAACCTTGTCTATTCCATCACGGTCGTCGCCCAAGAAGGACATGCCTCACTAGCGGTAGATCTTAACAAAGTAGGCGATCTCCTTGCCCTTACAAACTCCTTGGTTCAACTCCACAATCTTGTCGGAGGCTCCCAAGTGACACCTAGCCAATCTAGAAGACACCACTCTCCAAGAAGTAACAAATGGTGTGTTGATGATGAACTCCTTTCTCTTGTGCTTCAAATGATAGTCTCCCCAACACTCAACTCTCTCTCACAGGATTTGGATTTGGTGGAAAGAAGATTTGAGTGGAAAGCAACTTGGGGAAGGCTAGAGATCAAGATTCATATGGTTGGAATGGAATATCTTGACCTCAACACAAGTGTAGGTGGTTCTCTCTCAGAAAATGTGTATTGGAAGTGTAGGTATGTTCTGATGGCCCTCTCCACGAATGAAGAGTGGGTGGAGGGGCATATATAGGCTCCACAAAGAATCTAACCGTTACACACAATTTGCCAAACTCGGTGGGACCGAATTGTTAAACTCGGTCGGACCGATTCAGGAAACCTAGTGACCGTTAGGATTTTCGGTGGGACTGAGATGCAACTCGGTAGGACCGATATGGTTAGGGTTAGGGCATAACGTAATCTTGGTGTGACCGATTACACAAACTTGGTGGGACCGATTTTGGTAATAAGCTAACCAGAGAGTTGGTCAGGTAAACTCGGTGGGACCGATTCGCTCATCTCGGTGAGACTGAAATGTTACAAAAGGGAAACAGAGAGTTTACATAGCAATCTCAGTGGGACCGATCGCTCATTCAGGTAAGACCGAAATGTTACGAAGGGAAACAGAGAGATTACAATCCCATCTCGGTGAGACCGAGATCCCTATCGGTGAGACCGATTTGCCTAGGGTTTGTGGCAGTGGCTATGACATTTGAAACTCGGTGGCGCCGGATAGAAAGAATCGGTGCGACCGAGTTTGACTTTGGGTTTAGGTCATATGTGGATGTGGGAAGGTAGTTGAGGATTTTGGAGCATATCACTAAGCATATTGAGAAAGCAAGCCATTAAGCAACACCTAATCCCTCCTTGATAGTATTGGCTTTTTCTATAGACTCAATGTGATCTTGGATCACTAAAATATAAAATGTAGAGTCTTGAGCTTCAAGCTTGAGCCAAACTTTTTGTCCTTAGAATTTTGAGCGATCCACTTTCCTCATCCATGCCATGCCATTCATTGAGCTTTTCCTGAAATATCAATCTTGGAATAATGTTAGCTCACTGAGCTATATGTTGTTAGGAATTACCTAAACCACCCAGGGATAGTTACACTTTCACCAAGTATATAGATGCATTAATTAAATAAGAGATATTGTGATATCCCAACAAAATATCCATGTTCCAACAAAGAACAAACTCCAATCTTCACCTGCAACTAACAACGCTATAAGAGGGGCTGAGCAAAACGGTAACATAGCCAGGCAAGGTTTGCTAGGACAAGGTGGGTTAGAGGCTTGGCTCGACAATATAGGAGGAATGATAAGCAAGTGGTAGGTATCGCGACATAGGCATAGCAAAAGAGCGAGCAACTAGCAAGCAAAGATAGAAGTGATTTCGAGGGTATGGTCATCTTGCCTGAGATCCCGCAAAGAAGAAGAACGAGTCCATGAAGAAGACAAACGGACGTATTCGAACCGGTCCTCACAAACATGACGGTAATGGAACCAACCCGAAGAAGCAACACCGGAAAGAAGCACACAACATAGTAAACACAACACACGAACATGGTACGATATGCGGGATGCGGTATGTGATGCATATGCGTGATCTGGAAAGGAATGATTGAACCTGGCCGCAACTTGGAAATTCAAGAGTGCCACTAGAAAGGTGAGGTGATTTCGGTTGAAATCAATATAAATATCACCGGAATCGGATGCACGCTTTGGAAATGGCAAGAAAAACAAATATAGCATCGGTCTGCGATAAACAACAAGTAGTCATCTAAATGCATCAAGTAAAATATGCTACCGGACTCAAACATGACAACAAAATACATGGCAGGGATCCACTAATGATGCTTGACAAAAGATGAACACTAAGCTACGGCTAATTCATTCATTAACAGGTTCAAACAAGCATGGCAAAAGTCCAAATGGTAACAGGTTTCAGACTTTGTGAAATTAACACAAGTTTGTAATTTATCAGCAGGAAGCAAACTTTAGGGCATGAAAAATACATGCTACTGGAATTTAACATGGCAAAGCAAGGCATGGCATGAAGCTACTGAAAGCGCTTAACAAAAGTCCCTTAGTGACCTTGAGCCAAAAGTGATCAGAAAATACAACTGCAAGCATGTGAACATAGCAAAAAGATAAACAGATTCAGACTTAGTGAAAAACTGGAGCATGGCAAAACAGTTAACGAGTAGGCATGTTTACGAGCTCGATGCACACACTACAAAGCATGGAATGACAATCTAAGCATCCACCCATCAAGAAGACATGGCATAGAAGCTAGACATGGAAAGAACAACTTCATAGCATGCAGGGATCCACTAATGATGCTTGACAAAAGATGAACACTGAGCTACGGCTAATTCATTCATTAACAGGTTCAAACAAGCAGGGGAAAAGTCCAAATGGTAACAGGTTTCAGAATTAGTGAAATTAACACAAGTCTGGAATTTGTTAGCAGGAAGCAAACTTTAGAGCATGGAAACTACATGCTATTCGAATTTAACATGGCAATGCAAGGCATGGCATGAAGCTACTAAAAGTGCTTAACAAAAGTCCCTTAGTGACCTTGAGCCAAAAGGGATCATAAAATACAATTGCAAGCATGTGAACATAGCCAAAACATAAACAGATTCAGACTTGGTGAAAAACTACAGCATGGCAAAACAGTTAACGAGTAGGCATGTTTACGAGCTCGATGCACACACTACAAAGCATGGAATGACAATCTAAGCATAAATCCATCAAGAAGACTTGGCATAGAAGCTAGACATGGCAAGAACAACTTCATATCATGCACGGATCAACATCAACAAGTTCGACAAAATCGCTAATCAAGTTAACAATCTGCAGGAACATTTTACAGCAAAAGTAGAGCTCGATTGACTCAAGCTAGGTTGCTCCATAATTGCAAACAAATACATGGATGGATAGAGCACCACAATATTAACAAAACATCCTTACTGACCATCCTCAAAAGAGGCATGGATAACTAGGAAACAACAGGAACATATGGCATAACAACAAAATCAGGACAAGGACCTGGTGAAATTCAAAGTCCCTGAAATCAGCATTAGCGATTACGCTACTTTGTAAGCTTGTGCTAGTCACCACAAAGATCACAAAAATAGATGGCATACACCCCTGTAAAGATGGCATGGCATATACAAAAACACATGTAGAGCTCAGGATCATAGCATGCACACATTAATCATGGCAAAAATGACAAAAGGCCATTTGCTGAAACAGATCTGCAACTTTCCTCACATAGCCCTCTTCCAACGAAATTTCGGGCATCAAGACGAGCTCAAATGAAAATGATGCAATCAGATGAAATGATGTACTCGTCGAGACGAACATTTTCATGTGCTACACGCACGAATCGGAGCTACGAGGAGGAAGTTATGGCATGTCAAAATATGCAAAAATATTAGGGTTAGGAGGGAAAAAGTCAACCCCGAGATATTTTCAGATCCAGATTTAGATCGGGCAAGCTTCTTGAGGTGGCGTCGGGGCTCTCGCCGGAGTAGTTGAAGACGGCCGGAGCGAGCGGGGCCAGCCGGAGAGGAAGGGGGAGAGCCCGGGCGGAGGAGGCTCGCCGGCGAGGGGGCCCGTGCGGTGGCCGGCGCGGGCGGCACGGCGGAGATGGGCGGCGGCGGGGCAGAGCCGGCGACCGGCGGAGGCGAAGGGCGGAGCGCGGTATGGCGGAGATTGGCGGCGCCGGCGGCGAGGCTCGGAGGCAGCGGCGCGCCCTCTCCCTGGCGACGGTGCGAAGACCCAGCGCGGCGCGGCGGCTCGGGCCCACGGGGGCCGGCGACGGGCCTCGGAGGGGCGCACGGGTGGGACGGCGGAGGAGGCGAAGTAAGGCGCGGGCACGGACAAGTGTCGGCTCCCGATTGGATGCAGGCGGCGGCGGACATGTCTGGGCTGCTGGAATTTTGTCTGGCAGCGCGAGGGGAAGAAGCTAGGGTTTGTACCGCGGATTTTTGGGAGGGGATCACATATTTATAGGTAGAGGGAGCTAGGAAAGTCCAAATGAGGTGCGGTTTTCGGCCACGCGATCGTGATCGAACGCTCTGGATGATGGAGGAGGTTTAGGTGGGTTTTGGGCCACTTTGGAAGGGTGTTGGGCTGAAACACACACGAGGCCTTTTCGGTCCCTCGGTTAACCGTTGGAGTATCAAACGAAATCCAAATGGCACGAAACTTGACAGGCGGTCTACCAGTAGTAAACCAAGGACGCATGACAAGTCTCAGTCCAATCCGAAAATGTTTAACACCCGCACACGAAAAGAGGTAGAAAGGGACACCGGGTGACATAGGAGCGCCGGATTGCAACACGGACAACGGGGAAAAAGCTCGGATGCATGAGACGAACATGTATGCAAATGAAATGCACATGATGACATGATATGACATGCATGACATGCAAGAAATGACAAGGCAACAACAACGAATAACTGGAGGACACCTGGCACATCAGTCTCGGGGCGTTACAACACTCCACCACTACGAGAGGATCTTGTCCCGAGATCTAGAATGGCACCGGAGGGACAATGGAAGAGAAAGAGAAGAGGTAAAACTAAGTTGCTTCCTTGACAAACGAGTGAAACCACGAGCCTTGAGAGGTTGAACAAATTTAAAGAAGGAGTGCAACAAGAATGAGCGAAGTAGAAAGCACTTCATTCGGAAAAAGGAAGAAGGAAGAACAAATTCGAACAGCACTCCGGTTGGGAAGATATGCGAAGCTTGAAAAAAAAAGAAAAAAAACTTGAGCAGCGGGCACACACTCCGGTTAAATGGATAAGCACGAATCAAACACGAACCTGACAAGACAAGAAGATTGGTTGAAGAGAGCAATAGCACAATGCCTTCGGAGAAACGTAAGAATAGAATGGAATGAACGAAGGGAAACAAGATCTTGAGAGAGCACGCTTACAACAAATGCTAGAACGGAGTTGTTGGAAAACCACCAACGAAAAGAATAAGCTTGATATGGTCTTATGGAATACCTCTCGAATTATGAGGTGACAACCTGCCACCCACAGGAAAAAGAATTGGATTGATAAGAACAAGGAGACGAGAAAACTTATTTCACCGGGAGGATAAAAGAACTTGAGTCATTTATAAGCACCATAATAGCAACACTCCTTATGGAAGGCTTTAGGTGAAACATGACACAAAATAACTCCAACGAAGAGGTTGATGGATTTAAAATACCTCATTCTTAACAACATGTGAATCATGAGACATGAACTCAAATTATCAAGAATGACATAATACCACCTCCAATGATACGGAAGAAAATAATTGCACTCTGGATTGCAAGATAAAGAATGCATGAGCTCCCTTGAAAAGAATCTTGATGAACACTTCGAGAAAGATTTAAGTCCTTGATGAACCAATCATGTTGAACCTTCATGAAGAACTCCGTTAAACAAAAGAATGATCAAACGGAAGGAAAGAGAAGTAGAAACACAAGGTGAATCCTTGCAAAGATTGGGTGAAGCTTTGCGACGGGATAACATGGAAACTTGGAACTCCGGAAAAGAAAGATGAACAAAAGGAATCAAGAATTTGATGAGCCTCCAAAATAGGGAATTGAGTTCACTCGATGAAACAAGAATAAGAATTACATTATGCGTATCCTTCACCAATTTAATTGATGACAATCAACGGATTTGACATATTAGTTATTCTCGTAAAGAAGATTAAGAGAGATATAACATAAACTTGAGAAGGTCTTCAATGAACCACCAGTAGGTTTTGAAAAAAACGAAAGAATTGATATGATAAACGAAGGAAGAAGAAACTAGGAAGAACCACCGTAATAAATGGAAATGACCGAAGAGAAGATGAAGAAACACCGGGAAGAATTTACAAGTGAACAAAAATGCTTGAGGGAATTTAGATCCATGAGAACGAAGAGATCACGAGCTGATTAGAGATCACTTGAACGAAGCACTGGTAAGATTGGAGAATGATAACTGAAAGCTGAGAATGAATAAACCTGAATTGATGGACTCCGGATAATCAAACTGAGAAGACTCTTGAATACCTTCGGATGGTTGAAAAGAATTCTCACAATCAAAACAATTATGAGAGGATGGTATGAAGCTAGAACCATGAATCTTGAAGAGAATGGAGAAAGATTGAGAAAAAAAATCTTCTTCGGTCTTCAAATGCAGAGAATGACGATGAGAAACACCACCATGAATTGTTTAGGCACTCCGGAAGAATCAAAAGCAAAGAGATTGAGCCAACGATGAAAAGAGTTAGAAAGATCTTGGAGAAGGGCATTTGACTGATGATAACTCATTCTTACGTCAAACTTTGAAATGAATTTGAGACTAACTCTAGGAGAATAAGAAGAGCCAGGTAAGATCCTGGGAAAAGACCTATGGGTTAGGCCCACTCAAAAGAAACACCCTTGAAATGATTTAAAGAGAGAGATTGCACCGGTTGAATAAAAGGATTGAATGAGATAACATCCTCGAAAGAAATTGAACGATTGAGAATGGCAACGCAAAGCTTTCGAGATATCTTCAACACAACGGAACAAAAGAATGGCGAGAGGTGAAAGATTACGAGGTGCACCGGCATAAGAAAAAACATTGGGAAAAAAGAAAAGACTATGCTCAATACCAAAGCTTGAATTGGTTCCACCGGAGAAGAAAACGAGTGAAGAGTGACGAACTTGAAGCTCCGTTAGAATCCTCATGAGAATCACCGGATAAGGATATTGATTGAAAAGAATGGAGAGACTTCACATCAATAAAATGGATACTTGATTAAGAAATTCGAGTCCTCGAAGAAAAGGGTGGGAGGGTGGGAAAACAAAGGCAGCTTGGGACGAATGAAAAGAAACACCATTGGAAACAATTGAGAATTGATCTCGCGAATGTAGGAATGATCGGATCCACTTGAATTGAAGCACACCGGTTGAAAAGGATTGACATGACAGACTCGATGATCGAGAAGGATTAGTATTCACATAGAAATATGAGAACACCGCTTAGGAAAGGTATGGAATCAACATTTGACATTGAAGCAACTCGAATACCACAACTCAAAACAAAACAAAGATTGGCTTGCAGGATAAGGCGGAACAAACATATGATAGAGATTTCGTCCAAAGTTTTCGTGGTGGGGCCTGCACGGGCTCGATCATACAACACCATCATGTACAAGGCAGTGCACATGACATATGAAGCGTCCCCGAGTCGGCATAGCCACGGACTGTTTAAGACAGAACGAGACCACTGTAAAACCAACAGTGAATAGGCGGACCACTAGACGTCGAACCCCAATTTCATATCATACATCTGTCGAAAAGATATCCTAAGAGCTACCTGAATTCCCACTTATAAACTCACGAAACTTTCCGGTTGTGCAATCAGGTGTTGGGGATACAGGGGAAGCATAATATCTCACCGAAACTAACAAATCCTACATCCAGCTGTATCCATCCTTCAACACATAACCAAGAACCTTCGTAAATCGTTTACCTCAACCTTCGAAAAGCATCCGTTATACGAGTTATGGCAATACTCCCGAACTCCCACCCCAGTACTGGGTGGCGTCGAGGTTATCTCACCAACAACTGCATAAAAGAGATTTTCGATGTCGGCGAAAACTCAGGTATTCCAGAACTGCAACGATAAAATTGTGACGACAACACCTCAGAGCTCAACTCCCGGGGACACTGCCACAACCCCTAAATGTCAGGAGGCACCAAGAACAATGTTCTCATCACAAAACCATCAAAATGATTCCAAGATACCCGCGTGATCCTAAATTTTTTTTAGTGAAATTTGAGAAGAGAAGAGTCAAAACTCTACGTCAGGATGCCTCACCAGAGCGATGAAGGGACTGGGGAGTAAAAAGAATTTCTAACTATCCGATATATTTAATCCTAAATGACTCAAAACATTTTTCAAGACTCAACAACGTCAGCGATTCAATCAAGCAGGGGGCTCCTAAGTCGGGGAAGGCTCTGATTACCAACTTGTAACGCCCTTGATGCGGCTATATCTCCCACGTGTCGAAGCATGACTTAGAGGCATAACCGCATTGAAAGCAATGTCGCAAGTGAGGTAATCTTCACACAACCCATGTAATACATAAGGGAAAAGAGATACATAGTTGGCTTACAATCGCCATTTCACACAATACATGAATTAAGCATTACATCATCCAGATACACACAAGGTCCGACTACGGAACCATAATAAAAGAAGACTACCCCAATGCTACACAGATCCCCGATCTCCCCAACTGGGCTCCACTACTGATCAACTAGAACGAAACAACACAAAGGACAAGATCTTCCATGAGCTCCTCCTTGAGCTTGGTTGCGTCACCTGCACGGTATCATCGGCACCTGCAAGCTAGTTTTGGAAGTATCTGTGAGTCACGGGGACTCAGCAATCTCACACCCTCGCGATCAAGACTATTTAAGCTTATAGGTAAGGTAAAAGGGATGAGGTGGAGCTGCAGCAAGCGATTAGCATATATGGTGGCTAACATATGCAAATGAGAGCGAGAAGAAAAGGCAAGGCACGGTCGATAAAACTATGATCAAGAAGTGATGCTAGAACAACCTATGTCAAGCATAACTCCAACACCGTGTTCACTTCCCGGACTCCGCCGAGAAGAGACCATCATGGTTACACACACGGTTGATGTATTTTAATTAAGATCAACTTCAAGTTTTCTACAACCGGACATTAACAAATTCCCATCTGCCCATAACCACGGGCACGGCTTTCGAAAGTTCAAATCCCTGCAGGGATGTCCCAACTTAGCCCATCACAAGCTCTCACGGTCAACGAAGGATATTCCTTCTCCCAAGACAATCTGATCAGGCTCGGCATCCCGGTTACAAGACATCCTCGACAATGGTAAAACAAGTCCAGCAACACTACCCGAATGTGCCGACAAATCCCGATAGGAGCTGCACATATGTCGTTCTCAGGGCACACTCAGATGAGACATCCTACGAGTAAAACCAACCCTCAAGTTGCCCCGAAGTGGCCCCGCAGTCTACTCGGTCGGGCCAACACTCAGAGGAGCACTGGCCCAGGGGGGTTTAAATAAAGATGACCCTTGAGTCTGCAGAACCCAAGGGAAAGAAAAAGGCTAGGTGGCGAATGGTAAAAACAATGTTGGGCATTGCTGGAGGAGTTATATTCAAGGCGAACTGTCAAGGGGTTCCCATTATAACCCAACCGTGTAAGGAACGCAAAATCCGGGAACATAACACCGATATGACAGAAACTAGGGAGGCAAGAGTGGAACAAAACACCAGGCATAAGGCCAAGCCTTCCACCCTTTACCAAGTATATAGATGCATTAATTAAATAAGATATATTGTGATATCCGAACAAAATATCCATGTTCCAACAAGGAACAAACTCCAATCTTCACCTGCAACTAACAATGCTATAAGTGGGGCTGAGCAAAGCGGTAACATAGCCAGGCAAGGTTTGGTGGGACAAGGTGGGTTAGAGGCTTGGCTCAACAATATAGGAGGCATGATAAGCAAGTGGTAGGTATCGCGGTATAGGCATAGCAAAAGAGCGAGCAACTAGCAAGCAAAGATATAAGTGATTTCGAGGGTATGGTCATCTAGCCTAAGATCCCGCAAGGAAGAAGAACGAGTCCATGAAGAAGACAAATGGACGTAGTCAAACGGGTCCTCACAAACGCGATGTTAACGGAACCAACCTGAAGAAGCAACACCGGAAAGAAGCACACAACATAGTAAACAACCAACACATGAACATGGTATGATATGCGGGATGCGGTATGTGATGCATATGCGTGATATGGAAAGGAATGATTGAACCTGGCCTCAACTTGGAAATCCAAGAGTGCCACTGGAAAGGTGAGGTGATTTCAGTTCAAATCGATATAAAGATCACCGGAATCGGATGCACGCTTTGGAAATGGCAAGCAAAACAAATATAGCACCGGTCTGCGATAAACAGCTAGTAGTCATCTAAATGCATCATGTAAAATATGCTACATGACTCAAACATGACAACAAAATACATGGCAGGGATCCACTCAAACAAGCATGGAAAAAGTGCAAATGATAACATGTTTCAGACTTAGTGAAGCAGACTTTATCTGCAGGAAGCAAACTTTAGAGCATGAAAACTACATGCTATAGGAATTTAACATGGCAAATCAAGGCATGGCATGAAGCTACTCAAAGCACTTAACAAAAGTACCTTAGTGACCTTGAGCCAAAAGGGATCATAAAATACAATTTCAAGCATGTGAACATAGCAAAAACATAAACAGATTCGGACTTGGTGAAAAACTGGAGCATGGCAAAACAGTTAACGAGTAGGCATGTTTACGAGCTCGATGCACACACTACAAAGCATGGAATGACAATCTAAGCATACACCCATCAATAAGACATGGCATAGAATCTAGACATGGAAAGAATAACTTCATAGCATGCATGGATGAACAACAACAAGCTCGGCAAAATCGCTAATCAAGTTAACAATCTACCAGGAGCATTTTATAGCAAAAGTAGAGCTCGATTGACTCAAGCTAGGTTGCTCCATAACTGCAAACAAAGACATGGATGGATAGAGCACCACAATATTAACAAAACATTCTTACTGACCATCCTCAAAAGAGGCACGGATCACTAGGAAACAACAGGAACATATGGCATAACAACAAAATCAGGACAAGGATTTGGTGAAATTCTAAGTCCCTGAAATCAGCATTACCGATTACGCTACTTTGCAAGCTTGTGCTAGTCACCACAAAGATCACAAAAATACACTGCACACACCCCTGTAAAGATGGCATGGCATATAACAAAACACATGTAGAGCTCAGGATCATAGCATGCACACATTAATCATGGCAAAAATGACAGAAGGCCATTTCCTGAAACAGATCTGCAACTTTCCTCACATAGCCCTGTTCCAACGACATTTTGGGCATAAAGGTGAGCTCAAATGAAAATAACACAATGAGATGAAATGATGTAGTCGTCGAGACGAACATTTTTGTATGCTACACCAATGAATCGGAGCTATGATGAGGAAGTCATGGCATGTCAAAGTATGCAAAAATATTAGGGTTAGGAGGGAAAAAGTCAACCCTGAGATATTTTCAGATCCAGATCTGGATCGGGGAAGCTTCTTGAGGTGGCGCCGGGGCTCTCGCCGGAGTAGTTGAAGACGACAGGAGAGAGCGGGGCCGGCTGGAGAGGAAGAGGGAGAGCCCCGGCGAAGGAGGCTCGCTGGCGAGGGGGCCCGTGCGGTGGCCGGTGCGGGCGGCACGGCGGAGATGGGCGGCGGCGGGGCGGAGCCGGCGACCGGCGGAGGCAAAGGGCGGCGCGCGGGATGGCAGAGATGGGCAGCGCAGGCGACGAGGCTCAGAGGCGGCGGCGCGCCCTGTCCCTGGCGACGGTGCGAAGACCCAGCGGGGCGCGGCGGCTCAGGCCCACGGGGGCCGGCGACGGGCCTCGGCGGGCCGCGCGGTTGGGATGGCGGAGGAGGCGAAGTGGGGCGCGGGCGCGGACACGTGTCTTCTCCTGATTGGACGCAGGCGGCGGCGGACATGTCCGGGCTGCGTGAATTTTGTTCGGCGGCGTGAGCGGAAGAAGCTAGGGTTTGTACCGCGGATTTTTGGGAGAGAATCACATATTTATAGGTAGAGGGAGCTAGGGGAGTCCAAATGAGGTGCGGTTTTCGGCCACATGATCGTGATCGAACGCTCTAGATGATGGAGGAGGTTTAGGTGGGTTTTGGGCCACTTTGGAAGGGTGTTGGGCTGCAACACACACGAGGCCTTTTCGGTCCCTTGGTTAACCGTTGGAGTATCAAACGCAATCCAAATGGCATGACACTTGACAGGCGGTCTACCGGTAGTAAACCAAGGCCGCATGACAAGTCTCGGCCCAATCCGAAAACGTTTAACACCCGCATGCGAAAAGAGGTAGAAAGGGACACCGGGTGACATAGGAGCGCCGGATTGCAACACGGACAACGGGGAAAAAGCTCGGATGCATGAGACGAACATGTATGCAAATGAAATGCACATGATATGATATGCCCAGTGTTTTGAGGAAGGTGACCTTGTCCTTAGGCGCATTCAGTCCACCAAGGGTACAAACAAGTTGACGCCGAAGTGGGAAGGCCCTTACCGGGTAGTACGAGTCACCAGACCTGGCGCAGTCCGTCTGGAGACTGGGGATGGCATTCAATTGTAAAACTCATGGAATATTGTGCATCTCCGCAAGTTCTACCTGTAAGGCGCAGCTGTCGGGCCCTGCCCGACAACCACCCTTTTGTACAGGCCTTGCCTCAGTTGCATGTAACCCCTTGTACAAAGCCAGGCAATGACCCTGAGCAACAGAGAAATAAACAAAGTGTTGGGGAGCCCCAACCAAGTTGCATGCATGCTTGAGCGTTCCAAGAGCACTACATCAACATTTCATAAGAATCTGCATATGCATATAGATAGGATCGCATCTTGCATCATTCCCATTTACATGAAGCTGCAGGCCCCTGTCGTGAACCTAGCCTCCACAAGGAGTTGGGAAGATGGACCAGGCGCTGCGATCCCCAACAAGCCAAACAGATAAGTTGTACCTCTTGTACATCGGTGTTCTGTAAGCTAAAAACTTGTGCATGCGGAAACCTCGCCGCTCTTCGAAACTTAGGTGCTCCCACCCTTGGCTCGAACGTTGCTTCGGCCGGGGTGGTTGCAGTGGCCTTTGGTGACAAGGAGCTGGCGGGGGGCTGGAGCCTTTATTTTTTGCCCCGTAGTATCAGTCCCCCGGCAATAGATTAAAAGGCTTACCGGCAGGATACCCTGCCGGAAAAACTCGTTTATTTACAATAAAGAGGCATCTCACCTCTGCATCGACATATACATGCAGGAGTTTCCGATAAGGTTCATCTTTTTCATTAATATGCTTATCATACAAGTACTAGTCCTTACAGAACACAAACATGGACTCGAGAGATTACGTTATTTGAATTGGAATTTTGCAAATGCCTACAATTTTAAGATTGAAAAAAGATAAGTGCCCAGTAATCTCCTATTTTCATTTTCCCTCCCACCAGGCACTACGGTGGAAGGAGGAAAATAAGAGAAATACACCCAAGCAGAAGCCCTTCCTAGTTCGGCCGCGGCTCACCAAGCACAGCCTAACAAGATCGAGAGTGGCCAGGCTATGAAGGAGAGGGCGAGAAGGTGCCGCAATGGCCCCCTGGCCACCACTTCCAGGACCAGTCGGAAGACCCCAGCACAGGCACCGGCAGACGAGGACGTCGGGCCCAGCTGGAAGACCACTGGAGGAGGTGGAGGAACCAGAAGGGCAAATCTTTCCCCTGCAGCTAAAGAAAACGGTGATGACAGCGCAGGGGAAAGGGGGGAAGAGTCAGCGAAACGAGCAGCAGGTCGCTAGTACGAGACGAACGCGTCGGTGCTATCGGACTCCGACTGGACGACCTGCCTCCAGCCTTATCCGTCTCTCCTGGCTTCATATTCATCAACACCATCCAAGGATAGCACTGACCCACAGTCGGACGCCCTCCCCAGAGAAATGGTGAGTGCCCAAGATGGCCAGGGGGCTCGAGGCACGCCGCTACCCGCCTAAGCAGGCAGGAAGGCGCACCTCTCATCAGCATCAGCCCCAAGGCCTTCGTAAGGGGAAGTGCTGGGGTTGTCAATGATCTCCATCCCTACCTCTCAGGCGAGCCTCGAAGACGCCAAGAACCTAATCACTAAACCCGCAAGCAACGGAAGCTCGGTACAGGACACCACACCGCGTGATCAGTAGTCGACCGGGGTAGAAGAACCAAGCTTCTCTCCATGGTGAGGGGACGTGATATTCCCCATAGCATGGACCAAGCCCACTCCCCAAGCACCAAAGTTTTGAGATGCAAATCTCAGAACGTAGCCCGAGGCCTGGCCCCAGGCTCTTCTCTTCAGCATAACCAACAGGAAGCAGAAAACAGAGGAGGGGAGCGCATGGATGAATGACTCCGCCCTCTCTCCACCTCTCCTTTTATAGGCAAGACGGGGAAGGGGAGTCGCTCCCTCAACGGGCAGCCGCTGTACCCCTCCACCAATTTAAGAAGACCGGCCCCTCACCTTGATGCTCTCCCACACCACGCGCCTCCATTACCTACCCCGCATGATGCATGCCGCATACGTGGCTAAGGATAAGGGCGTGGTGGGAAGAGTGAATTGGCAGTTTCTACTCCCTGCGTTAAAGTCATTCATGGGCCATTACCAGGGTGGCCCTACCACTACTGGCTTTACACGACATGCGGAGAAATCAGAAACTGGCCAGGAATCAAGATTAATGAAGAAACAATGAAGACCTCAAGAGGCCAGCCTCTCCAGCACCCCCGCTTGTGCACTTATTAGGCCCTACCCCGACAACGCTCGGCAGAGTGTTCGGGGCAGGCCCGAGGGCTTTTGTTGATGCAACAAACCCTGGGTCTGTTGCCCAGACTATGCACAGGCATGGGAATGAGATCACAACACCAACCCGTGCCAGAGTACAAGAAACCAAGATCTTCGAAGGACCAACCTGTAGCTCAAGAGGACCAAGGTCAAGCTAAAGAAGCGAGATGCCACCAGGAGAAAAGCCTCCCTTACCGGGTAGGCTAGCTCGGCGAGGGTGGGGTCACCCCAGAAGTAAGCATCCAAGATGTCTCGGCAAGGCCTGCCAGGACTCACGAAGGCAAAAACCACCTCACCAACTACTCCGCCACGACCACGTCGTCAATCAGTGCAGTGTCAAGCTGTAAAGTGACTGAGTGGCAGCCATTCGCCACATGGCAGCCTTTCTATACAGGAAATACCTATGAGTGACACCCGTCCTGCGACGTGTCAAGCGAGTAGGTGCGGAGCTGGCAATACAGCTCGGCAAGGCTTGCCAGGCGAGCGACGACGTGACGTTGAGTGGTGCATTTAATGCGCCCCTCTCAGCCTGCAGAGTTAGGTATGATAGCATTGTTTGCTATCTTATCAGTGCATAATCACCACTTTGCCATTGTGGTGACCCCTTAATCTATAAAAGGAGGCCCATGGCAACCGTAGAAAGGGTTAGAAGGTTGAAAACCACACACTGATACGCGCGTAGCCACTCTCGCACGAGGCACCCCTGCCGGGCAAGTGTACTGCGCTCCACCACCATTTTCCACCATCAATCCACCAAAGCAGGAGTAGGGTTTTACGCCTCACGGCGGCCGAAACCTGGGTAAAATTTCTTGTGTGATCTCTGCCATGCTACCCCATGCTCGTCTGCTCTTTGTGCAACGTGACATCCGCCGTACCGAACCAGCAAGGGGCCCTTTATCCCATAGGTGGCCGTGGTTTCCCATGACACTTCAGTACTCCGGAACAAATGAATAGTGAGAAGTGGATGATTAGGAGGTGAACCGGCATGAGAAAGCATTTGAACAGAGGAAAGAGATATGATCAACATCGAAAGCTTGCATTTAGTCCACCGGGGAAGAAAATGATAATGAAAAATGATGAACTTGTAGCTCCTGAGCATCTTCACGAAGAATCGCCGGATGAAGCTTGGAAGAATAGGATGACGAAACTTCACATAAATAAAAGGATACTTGATTAAGACATCTGATTCCTTGAAGAAAAGGGTGGGATGGTGGGGAAAACAAATGCAACTTGGGATCGACAAAACATACACCATTGAGAAAACTGAGAATTGATCTTGCAAATGTGTAAATGATCAGATCAACTTGAAGAGAAGCATGCCAGTTGAGAGGAATTTACATGACAATAACGATGATAAAGAAGGATGAGCACTCCCATAGAAATATGAGAAAACCGCTTAGGAAAAGCTATGAAATAAACACTTGACATTGAAACAACTCGAATACCGCAACTCAAAACAAAACAAAGGATTTGGCTTGCAGAATAAGCCGGAAACAAACACATAACCCCCTCATGCATTTGTTGGAAGGATATCCTAGGCAACTCCTTGAATTCCCACCTAAGAACTTCCGCAATTTTCTTGGTTATGTGTTGACGGAGGAAAATATCACCACACAACTCTTAGCAGAATTCTATGCTGCAAATGTATCACATCCGTCAACACATAACCAAGAAAACCTCAGAAACTCGTGTACCTCAGACCTTTGAAGAACAATAGCTATACCAGTTGTGGTAGTACTCCGAACGCACTCACCAGTACTGGGTGGCGTCGATGTTATCTCACCACTAAGAGTATTACTTTTGTTGTCAGCATCCTCTGGTATTACAAAACAGAAACGATAGCGAATATGACAAGAACCCTTTGGAGCTCAACTCCCCGAAAGAGCTCAAGTCAGACAGGAGGCACAAAGACAAAATACACCAACATCGCAACGATTCCATCAATATCCGTTTGATCCTAAAGAAATTGAAGGAGAAGAGTGGTGTAATCAAAAGAACTACGTCACAATTCCTCACGAGAGCGATGAAGGGGATAAGAATTAAAAAAGAATTCCTACTCTGCGATATATATCTAGGACTTAAAAACATTTTTTCTTGTAAACTCGACAATGGCAACAGTTCAATCAATGAAGGGGTTCTTGCAGTCGGTAAGGCTATGATACCAACTTGTAGCGCCCAAGATGCCATTCTATCCAGATCGCGTGGTGAATTCATGATTGGGGCATAATCGCATTTTGAGGGCATAGCAAGGTGGATATCATTACAACATACCGATTACTGAATAGATCAGAATACGAGATAAAGGCTGAAACTCGCCACAGGCTAGAACATGAATACATCATCAATACATAGCAATCATCACACAGAAGAGCAGGATCTGAGTACGGATGAAATCAAATGAAAAAGCAGAACGACATCCACCCTACTAATTCCAAGCTCCCAACCGGGATCCCTTCCTATGATCGATGAAGAAGAAGAAGAAGAAGAAAAGCTCCAAAAGCAAACATGCATCGCTCTCATGTCAAAGCATCGCTTTACCTGTACTTGCACCTGTTGTTGTAGTACTCTGTGAGCCACGAGGACTCAGCAATCTCATTATCAAGGGTGTCATAACTAGAAAAGCATAACGGGTATGGAATCGTTAAGTGGTGTGGTTGTAGCAACACCAAGCATTGTATGGTGGCTAACTTATGAGTACAAGAGTAAGAAGAGTGAACTACGCCTAACGGTCACAAACTAGTAATGAAGTAATGATCAATAAGTGATCCTGAACTACTTACGAGTAATACATAACCCCACCATGTTCTCTTCCCGCACTCCCTCGAAAAGAGACGATCTTGGTTACGCACGTAGTTGGTGTATTTTATTTGAAGTTTAGTGTCAAGTTCTGTACAACCGAATATTATGAATTTCCTTGTCGCCAGATAACCGTGGGCACGACTTCTGAAAAGATTTAACCCAGCAGGGGTGCTCCAAGTAGTCCATCATAAATTACCATGCACATCCGATGGAACGTTCTCACACCATGATAACATGATGCTTGCGATAAGGAATCCCGATGGACAAGCCACTCAAGCAAAGGTAAAACTAAACCAGCAAGACCTCCCGACGTGTTGACGATCCCGATAGGGGCAGTGTATCTCATTCTCAGGACACGGCAGATGAGCACAACTTACAACAACTACGAACCTAGTTGCCCCGGGGGAGCTGCAAACAACTCTATTTTGGACCAACACTCACGAGGAGCATCAGCCGGGTTATTTATTAATTATCCTCAGGTGCTAGCCGTTCCATTTGCAAGTTTTAGTTGTTATTAGGCAAATGGTAAAATCAATGTTGGGCATTACTGGAGGAGTTTTCGCATAAGCGAATGGTCAGGGGTCCCCATAATACCCACACATGTTAGGAGCACTCATCAAGGAAGATAACACCGGTCTAATGGAAACTAGGGCGGCAAGAGTGGAACAAAATACCAAGCAAAAGGCAGAGCCTTCCACCCTTTACCAACAATATAGATGTTAATTAAATAAGAGATATTGTGATATCCTATGATATCCATGTCCCAACTTCGAACAACCTACAACTGCACCTACAACTAGCAACGCTATAAGAGGGGCTGAGCAAAGCGGTACATAGCCAAACAACGGTTTGCTAGGAAGGTGGAGGTTAGAGGCTTGTCATGGAAATTTGAGAGGCTTGACAAACAAGTGGTAGGTAGCGAGACATAGCGATAGCATCGAGACAACTAGAAAAACAAAGATTGTAGTGATATCCAAGGTAATGGTCATCTTGCACGAAGTCCTGCTAAGAAGAAGACCGAATCCATGAAGTAGATGAACCCGTGTAGTCGAATGAATCCTCACAAGCGCAAGAGAAGAAGAGCTACCAGAAAGAAGAAAATAACATGGTAAGCACACAAGCATAACACATGGCATGATGCACAATCAAGTATGATGCATGTCCAGTTTAATGAGGCATGGCATGGCAAGAGTGCAACAATCAATATTACAAATTAAGTGGAGCTCACATTGCATATTGACGAAGCACCAAATTCATTTATTTCGTTCTCTCCCGTTTATGCTACTCATCAACATTAAATATTGGTTAACATGGCAAGAGTAGAAGCATAATAAAACTACCTATCTAGGCAAGTTTAAATGAGGCCGGAAACAACAAACAACAGTTCCGGAAAATCCTCAGATGCATATTTTGAAATTGGTACTGTTCTACCTATAACATAATTTTAATGTTGTTAAACAACAAAAATAAAGTGCACCAAGCTAACCTACACGTTTTTCTAGACCATTTACATATAAAGTACATTTTAATCGGACCTACGGTTATTTAGTTATTAAATAAACCATTTTAACATGTCATTTCTGCAAATTAATGCAAACAACAGTTTTAAACATGTTTATTGTCGTGGTGATCTCATGGAAGATGCCATGGGATGGCTAAGAATGGGGGGCTACGTGAGGATACCGGTGGGTTCCAGAGGCGAGGTTAGCACGCGCTAGTGTGTGACACGAGACGTACCCAGGTCCGGGAACCTCCGAGGGAGGTAACACCCCTAGTCCTACCGAATGGATGATACACACTAGTTACAGAGCTGCTCCTAGAGCTGTTTGGGTGGAGGAGGAAGAGGGAACTTGTCCTCTGCATTGCCTCGTATGATTGGGTGGGTGTGTGTTCTATGAGAGTTGGCCCGTTGCATGGAAGGGCACCGGGGGGTCTTATAGGCTGGCCCCAGGGGTTACAATGGTAATATTACATAGGCGCGGGGCCCTGGTGTTAGTGTTTGTGAGCCAGCGGTGGGGCCCGCCTGGTCCGTCGGGTCCGTTGGATGTGGGTCACGCTGGGTCTACCAGGTGCGGGCCGTACCGGGGCCGCCGAGCGCGGGTACGGCCGGCTGCCCGGCACTATGGCACTGTCGACGTCCTGGGAACGGGGGTACCCAGACATGCCTGCCTGCGGCCCAGGGCGTGGCTCCGCCAACGGCCTGGTGAGGGCCATCTTCATCAGCGACCACTCAAGACCCTTGCAAGGGGACAAGCCTCGCAAGGCAGATGACACCAAGACCTCCCCTGGGGCGGCCTCGCTAGGCTGGCTCCCGAGGAGTGGAGATATCTATGCAAGGGGCACCTCGCGAGGTCTGCGTGACGTGACCCATGACGACCAAGGCCAAGCGGGCGCCAGCGGGCGCAGGGTGCCAGTTTCCTCTTTGGTGCTAAGGAAGCAGGCGCAGGCGAGGAGTCCCAAGGCATCGGGAAAAGGTTTCCATATCGGTGCAACAAGACCAAGACCAGCAGGACGGTAGGACGGAGGTCACCGTGGAGCCCATGGCGGCGCCACCACCAGAGCCTTTGGCAGGAGAACACCACCTTTTGTCAAGATAACTTGTACTAGTTGTCTTCCTTCGACATTGGCAGTTGTGGGATCCCTTCCTGCCTAAACATTTGGGAAGAGGACCAGGGCCTCTATAGATAGGGCTAGCCACCACCATAGCGGAGGACTGATCATTCAGACCATCCTAAAACACACCAGCTCGTCGAGCTCAAGAACACCTCTCCTTAGGAGGTTGTTCATCCACTATACTAGTTCATCCTAGCCAACGAGGCAATCCACCACACCACACTGGAGTAGGGTATTACACCACGACGGTGGCCCGAACCAGTATAAACTCTCGTGTCACTTGTTCCTTGGGTTCCTCAAGCTAGGCTTTGAGATCATTGCGAGAGTAAGCTAGGGAGAGATGTTCATGCTCACCCCAGTGTTCAAACCTCAAGGGTTTGCCGGAACCCACGATCCGACATTTGGCGCGCCAGGTAGGGGTGCGCCGAAGCTTCGACTCTCTGCTTGCTTCGTCCTGCTCCATGGCAGACGTCATCCCTCCAATTAGGCTGGCGGGCGCCTGCGGATGCGCCGCGGGCGTCCGGGCCTTCACCCTTGCCTTGCGGCAGGTGCGGTGGCTGTGCCAGTTCAAGCCAGAGATGCCGCCCAGGTACGACGGCACAGCAGATCGAGCGGCCTTCCTACAGGCGTACAAGGAGGCCATTCTCGAAGCCGGAGGCGACGACCAGGTCATGGACAACTGGTTCCCCCTGGCCCTAGCCGGCATGCCACGTGCCAGGCTGCTCAGCCTGCCAGGATCTTCGGTAGCCTCCT
>NC_053024.1:360554544-360567893 GCF_003073215.2 Triticum urartu
TAAGGAGAAGATTGAATCTCTAACTAAAGAACTAAACACTCTTAAGTTAGCTCATGAAACTATCTTAGGAGATCATCGAGAACTTTTAAGGACTCATGAGAAATTACGTTTTGAAAAGCTCAATCTTGAGCAAGAGCATGAGTTCTTAAAGGCAATCAATGATGATCTTCGCAAGAAAAGTTCTTCTTACATTGCCAAGCGTTTACTCTTATCCACTTACATGCCTCAAGTCAAGTCTAGTAACAAGCACAAGAAAGATTCTTCCTCTAGTAGTAACAATAATCATGCTAAATCCAATGTTGTTGCTTCTAGTAGTTATCTTGATTCCACTAATGATTCTCTTAGCCAAGTTACACTTGAGCAAGAAAATAGCTTATTGAAGGGAATTATAGAGAAAGGTGTTTACAATAGCCTTGCCGGGAGTAAGCAATTCGAGGAAATTGTACGCAAGCAAGGAAGGCACCAGAAGAATCAAGGTATTGGTTTTGAACGAAAGTTCAATGCCAATGGAGTTGAGTGGGAAGAAGATCAATACCCCAAGACGAATTTTGTTCCTCAACAAGAGAAGTATGATACTACTTCTTTCAAAGGGACACAAGCTCAAGATGACCTTCCACCACAAAACCACAAGCAAAAAGGCAAGGACAAGCTTCAAGAGGAAATTGATGCATTTGAAGAAGCTCCTAAGGCCTTGGTCAAGTGGGTTCCCAAGACTACATCAAGTTCCACTTCATCAAGTACAACTACAACTCCGAGGATTCCCATCAAGATGGTGTGGATCCCGAAGAAGAAGAACTAGAGAGTTCTTGAGGGTGACTCCGCCAACATACTTCACTCTTACCATTTCGGCAAGAACAAGTGCAATCAAATTCCACATCTTGCACTAGTTCAAGGAGTCACAAACCCTCTTGTTGGTAAGACAAGGGACAAGGTAACCTAAAGCTTTCATAGACATCATCTTGTGTGTGCATCACTCTATGTCTATGGATATCCTTGTTTGTTCCTTGTGGGACTAACCCGTGTAGGTATTGAAAGTGCAACTCACTCCAAAGGATAGCTCCAAATGATCTACATCAACATTGAGAATCCACATCTTCAACATCTACATGAAGTCATCACCGACAAAACCCAAGGTTAGTTCATCCCTCTTAGGGGGGATCTCACATCTAGAGGGAGCTTTACTCTAACAATTGAGTTAAAGCAACTCTAATGGTGTGAACACAAGAACGCTTTATGTAAAAGTGGTAACCCCACTTGTGCTTAAACGATGAGTATGACCTATGATCAAATGTTCTCATTTGAGTCCTAAGTCAATATACTCATATATACATCAACATTTGTCATTTTAGAATTGTTTGTCATCGCCAATTGCTTGATAGATGCTAGAATTGTTTGTGCATGCTTTGCCACATATTTCATTTGTCATTTTATTGTGTGAGCATGTTGGTTGCATAATTTGCTCATTTGAGGACATCCACTTGTTGTTTTGATTGATTGGTTTCCTTTTCTTTTGGCCAAGTGGATGGACAAGAATGCCTAAGAACCTTCTCTAGCTATCTATGCTTTTCTCATCTCAAACTCTATTCATGCTACATCACAAAATTTGATCAAGTCAGATTCGAACCACTCTGTGTGAGGAGCACTCGGAGTCCCCGATTCGTCATAGACTTAAACTTCCAAAACTTCTTTGTGCGTTTCGGTCTGACCGATTCACCCATTTCGGTCATACCAAGATCACTAAGTCGATCGAGGTTTTCAACCTCGGTGCAACCGATTCGGACTTTTCGGTCACACCGAGTTTCAGTAACTGCTTGTAGTTATGAATCTCGGTGCCACCGAGTTGTTCCACTCGGTCACACCGAGAGGGTCGGGCTATATATATCCACGGGTCAAATTTTGGAAAACTTTCTGAACCTCCTCGACCCGCGCTTAGCCTGCTCTGCCTCCCTGGGTCTCCGGATCGTCCTCCTCATCGCCAGCCGCCTCGTGTCACTGGTCTCCGCCGCTGTCAATGAGATCATCTCCGCCGTTGCCGCCGTAGCAAGTTCATCGCCGAACTAGGGTATGAACTTGAACTTTGTGATGTTCTAACTCCGATTCCCCAGCACATTGCTTTGCCATGTATCTTGCCACGATTTAGATCATTCTATCCATCGAAAACGCTCCGTAGTTTAGTCGTGAATTGAAAATTTAGGGTTAGGTTTCCGCCGAAACCATCTCGGACCGACCGAGTTGATGAAATCGGTTCCACCGATTTGGCTCAGGCCATTGCACATGTGATTCTCGGTCTGACCGAGAATTGCAAATCGGTGTGACCGAGTTCAGCATTTTATGAAACCCTAGCAGTCTTGGTGCCACTGAACTGTGACTCGGTCTGACCGAGTTCACTAGTTTAGGTTCCAAAGCTGCTTCGGTATCACCGAGTTTTCAAATCGGTAGATCCGAAATGCTTTCTGAGGAAAACTAAAACTAAGTTTTTAATTCATTCTTTTGCAAAAACCTATGTATTTTGTGATGCTCATCCACTCTACCTCATCTATAATCTATTCACAGGGTCAGATGTTAGAGATTGCATTATGTCTGATCAAAGTGACAGTCAGAACAGGTCAGAGGAGCAGGTTCACTTGAGTGAGGGCACTAGTCCCTCTAGCAGCTCAGATGATGGCAGCAGGAGCACACCAAGCAATCTGCCAAAGGCTGCCACCAGGGCCAGCAAGAAAAGAACCTCAGAGTCAGAGGATGAGGACTATGTGGCTAAGGAAGAAGAAACCACCTCAAAGAGGAAAGTCCTGAAGAAGAAATATGGCACAACTGCTGCCACCAAGCCAGGCATGAAGCAAAAGGTTCCTGCCAAGAGATCTCCAATGTCTAAGGCCAGAGCATCTACTCAAGAGACTTTGGGATCTGCACCCAAAGAACAGGTTGTGGCAGAGAAGTAGAGGAAAGAGAGGGTCAAGAAGACCACTGCCAGAGTGCTTGGGAGATCCTCAATCATGAGAGACTCTGAAGAGGAAGAGGAAGAAGATGCTGCACCAGCACCTACGACATAGAAACTTATGGGAGATGCCATAATGTTAGGGGCTGCTTCATCTAAGCCCAAAGAAGCTTCTAAGCCAGCTGCTCCAAAACCCAAAACTGCACCAAAGAGGAGTACCAGGAACATTCCAGCTGCAGAGAAGAACAAGGCCCCAATGCCTGAAGCTGCAATGGAAGAAGAAGATGATTCTATTGTCTTGAGGAAGTTAAAGCCAAAAATTCCAGATCACAATGATGCTCATCCAGTTGCAGAGAACATGAAGATCAGGAAGGACTCAGGTCTAAGGCTATGGAGAGAGTCTGATCCATATGCCACCAGGAGAAAGACTACTATGGACTACAGGTTCCATACAAAGGAACATCAGGACTTCAATGAGACCATCTTGCTTGAGAAGAAGCCCATAGTGTGTGACATGAGATGGATCGATTGGACATTCATTGAGGAAAATGAGGATCACTTCCCTGGTGTATATGACAGCTTCAAGGCTTGTGGATTTAATGAGTTTGTGGCTCAGAAGCTCACAAAATGGAATGATGAGCTCATCATGCAGTTCTACTCCACAGCTCACTTCTACCCAGATGGAAGGATTGTCTGGATGTCTGAAGGCACTAGGTACCAGTCAACGGTTGCTGAATGGGCTAAGTTGATCAATGCTCCAGAAGAGAGTGAAGATGACTTGGATGTCTATGCCAAGAAGAAGAAGGATCACAACTCCATGGCACACATGTACAAGGAGATCCCAGATGCTGCTCTTGAGACACATAAGTTTGGATCTGTACATTACCTTCTGTCAGGATTGCCAACTATCAACTGGATCCTCAGGCACACTCTCTTGCCAAAGTCAGGAGATCACAAGATGATCAGAGGCCATGCAATTAACTTGCTTCACATCTTTGATGTCCCATAAAAGTTCAAGGTCATGAGTCTTATAGTTGAAACTATCAAGAGGACAACTGTTGACCAGAAGAGGAGTTGTGGGTATGCCCCTAGATCCAGAAGCTGATTAACTCCAAGATGGGCACATGCACATATCTGCTGGACAAGTAGCACCTGCCCATCTACCCAGAATTTGAGGACAACATTGTGGTGATGGATGAAAATGAACCATCTTCTATGCACGCACATGCCAAGAAGGAGAAGGCAAAGGCTGAAAAGGCTGCAAGGATGCCAACTACTAAAGAAGCATCTCAGTATCTTCTGAAGAGCAAGCAAAATCAGCTTGGCTACTTGATTGCCTCCACTCTAAGGATTGAGAAGGGACTGGCCACCCTGACTCAAAACCAGGAGAGCTTGGAGAGGATCGTGGAGCAGAAGTTCTATGACTTGGATGTGAACGTAACTGAGATCCAGTCTATTGTGGAGCAACTTCAGGATGATATGCAGGAGAGGAAGGGCAAGACAACCACTGATGCATTTGCCAGAGTGTCTAGAGCTCAGAGGTCTATTGCAGTGCCTGTTCCAGACACCAGAGCCACTTCATATGCACCAGCTACAACTTCAGTGCCACCAGCTCCAGCACCTACTCCATCAGCTCCATCTACATCGACTGAAACCTTCATTCTTGGAGTTATCCGGACACCACCACCTGAAGACCAAGCCTGAGAGACGATTTAGTGCCATGCATTTTCTAGGAACTTTTTGGTAACTTGTTGCCAAAGGGGGAGAAAAATGTATAGATCATAGGCTTCAAGAGAGAGAGCATTGCTGTTTTTATTCTCTCTTGCTTTGGTGGTTGAACTTTATTTGCTTGTTTGAGATACTTTATGTCTGTGTGATACTTGGATGATCATGTTTGTTTGATCATATGCTACATTAATGCTTGATTAGATGACATTATCATTTTATCCCTATATGATCATTCACTTTGCTTGGTGATGAGTGCATGTATTTAATTATTATCATTTTGAGCGCTCCACCAAGATGTATGTGACATAGAAGAGTAACCCATGAGCCTAACTCTCTATGCATTTGCAGTCCAAAGCAAATCATAAACTATGCACAAATTTAGGGGGAGCTCTTGCTTTTCACATACTTCTCAAAGCGACAATGTTTTTCACTCTTATTATCATTTGTCGAAGCTTTGATCTATATGTTGTCATCAATTACCAAAAAGGGGGAGATTGAAAGTGCAACTATCCCTAGGTGGTTTTGGTAATTCCTAACAACATATAGCATTGAGCTAATGTTATTCCAAGATTAATATTTCAGGAAAAGCTCGATGAATGGCATGGCATGGATGAGGAAAGTGGACCCCTCAAAATACTAAGGACAAAAAGATTGGCTCAAGCTCAAAGCTCAAGACTCTACATTTTATATTTTAGTGATCCAAGATCACATTGAGTCTATAGGAAAAGCCAATACTATCAAGGAGGGATGAGGTGTTGCTTGATGAGGTTCTTGCTTCATAGTGCTTAGTGATATGCTCCAAAACCCTCAACTACCTTCCCACATCCACATATGACCTAAACCAAAAGTCAAACTCGGCCCCACCGATTCTTTCTATCCGGCGCCACCGAGTTCAGATGTCATAGCCACTGCCACAAACCCTAGGCAAATCGGTCTCACCGATAGGGATCTCGGTCACACCGAGATGGGGTTGTAATCTCTCTGTTTCCCTTCGTAACGTTTCGGTCCTACCGAGATGAGTGATCGGTCCCACCGAGATTGCAATGTAAACTCTCTGTTTCCCTTTTGTAACATTTCGGTCCCACCGAAATGAGCGATCGGTCCCACCAAGTTTACCTGACCAACTCTCTGGTTAGCTTATTACCAAAATCGGCCCCATCGAGTTTGTGTAATCTGTCACACTGAGATTACGTTATGCCCTAACCCTAACCATATCGGTCCTACCGAGTTGCATCTCAGTCCCACCGAAAATCCTAACGGTCACTAGGTTTGCTAAATCGGTCCGACCGAGTTTCTCAATTCGGTCTCACCGAGATTGGTAAATTGTGTGTAATGGTTAGTTTTTGTGTGGAGGCTATATATACCCCTCCACCCACTCTTCATTCATGGAGAGAGCCATCAGAACATACCTACACTTCCAATACACATTTTCTGAGAGAGAACCACCTACTCATGTGTTGAGGCCAAGATATTCCATTCCCACCATATGAATCTTGATCTCTAGCCTTCCCCAAGTTGCTTTCCACTCAAATCTTCTTTCCACCAAATCCATATCCTGTGAGAGAGAGTTGAGTGTTGGGGAGACTATCATTTGAAGCACAAGAGCAAGGAGTTCCATCAACACACCATTTGTTACTTCTTGGAGAGTGGTGTCTCCTAGATTGGCTAGGTGTCACTTGGGAGCCTCCGACAAAGATTGTGGAGTTGAACCAAGGAGTTTGTAAGGGCAAGGAGATCGCCTACTTCGTGAAGATCTACCGCTAGTGAGGCAAGTCCTTCGTGGGCGATGGCCATGATGGGATAGACAAGGTTGCTTCTTCGTGGACCTTTCGTGGGTGGAGCCCTCCGTGGTCTCGCGCAATCGTTACCCTTCATGGGTTGAAGTCTCCATCAACGTGGATGTACGATAGCACCACCTATCGGAACCACGACAAAAACATCCGTGTCTCCAATTGCGTTTGAATTCTCCAAACCCTTCCCTTTACATTCTTGCAAGTTGCATGCTTTACTTTCCGCTGCTCATAGACTCTTTGCATGCTTGCTTGAACTATGTTAAGATTGCTTGACTTGTGCTAAGATAGCTAAAATCTGCCAAAGACTAAAATTGGGAAAAGGATAGACTTTTATTTGGTCAAGTAGTCTAATCACCCCCCTCTAGACATACTTTCGATCCTACACTAGGGTATGAACTTGATCACTGTGCTATCCTTATATGATTCCTAGCACATTGTGTTCGCCATGAATCTTGCCACGATTGAAACTATCTTATCCAGTCAAAACACTCCGTAGATGAGAGATGATTTGAAAATTTAGGGTTAGGTTTCCGCCAAAACTATCTCGGACCAACCGAGTTGTGGAACTCGGTACCACCGATTCGGCTCAGGCCATTACACATGCAATTCTCGGTCTGACCGAGAATTGCAAATCGGTGTGACCGAGTTCAGGACTTTGTGAAACCCTAGCAGTCTCGATGCCACCGAACTGTGACTCGGTCTGACCGAGTTCACTAGTTTAGGTTCCAAAAGCTGCTTCGGTATCACCGAGTTTACAAATCGGTTGATCTGAAATGCTTTCTGAGGAAAACTAAAACTAAGTTTTTAATTCATTATTTTGCAAAAAACTCTGTACTTTATGATGCTCATCCACTCTACCTCATCTATAATCTATTCACAGGGTCAGCTGTTAGTGTTTACATCATGTCTGATCAAAGTGACAACCAGAACAAGTCAGAGGAGCAGGTTCACTTGAGTGAGGGCACTAGTCCCTCTAGCAGCTCAGATGATGGAAGCAGGAGCACACCCAGCAACTTGCCAAAAGCTGCCACTAGGGCCAGAAAGAAGAAAACTTCTGAATCTGAGGATGAAGACTATGTGGCAGTTGAGGATGAGGCCACTTCCAAGAAGAAAGTGGTTAAAAAGGAATATAGCACTGCTGCTGCAACTAAGCCTGGTATGAAGACCAAATTACCTGCAAAGAGAATTCCCATGTCTAAAGCAAGAGCCTCTACTCAAGTAGCTTTGGAATCTGAACCCAAAGAGGCTGCTGCAGAAGGGAAGAAGAGGAAAGAGAGGGTCAAGAAGACCACTGTCAGAGTGCTTGGGAGATCCTCAATCATGAGAGACTCTGAAGAGGAAGAGGAAGAAGATGCTGCACCAGCACCTAAGGCACAGAAACTTATGGGAGATGCCATAAGGTTAGGGGCTGCTTCATCTAAGCCTAAAGAAGCTTCTAAGCCAGCTGCTCCAAAACCCAAATCTGCACCAAAGAGGAGTACTAGGAACATTCCAGCTGCTGAGAAAAACAAGGCCCCAGTGCCTGAAACTGTTGCTGAAGAAGAAGATGATGAGAGAAATGTTTTGAGGAAGTTAAAGCCAAAAATTCCAGATCATAATGATGCTCATCCTGTAGCAGAAAACATGAAGATCAGGAAGGACTCAGGATTGAGGCTATGAAGAGAGTCAAATCCATATGCCACGAGAAGGAGAACTGCTGTGGACTACAAGTTCCATACCAAAGAACAACAGGATTTTTATGAGACAATGTTGCTTGACAAGAAACCAATAGTATGTGACATGAGATGGTTCAACTGGTAGTACATCAAGGAGAATGAAGAACATTATCCAGGAGTATATGACAGTTTCAAGGCTTATGGAGTTGATGAGTTTGTGGCTCAGAAGCTCACAAAGTGGAATGATGAGCTTATCATGCAGTTCTACTCCTCATCTCACTTCTACCCAGATGGCAAGATAGTCTGGATGTCTGAGGGCACTACATACCAGTCCACAGTTGCGGAATGGGCTAAGTTGATCAATGCCCCAGAAAAAGAGTGAAGATGACTTGGATGTCTATGCCAACAAGAAGAAGGATCACAACACCATGGCACACATGTACAAGGAGATCCCAGATGCTGCTCTTGAGACACACAAGTTTGGATCTGTACATTACCTTCTGTCAGGCTTGCCAACTATCAACTGGATCCTCAGGCACACTCTCTTGCCAAAGTCAGGTGATCACAAGATGATCAGAGGCCATGCAATTAACTTGCTTCACATCTTTGATGTCCCACAAAAGTTCAAAGTCATGAGCCTAATAGTGGAAACCATAAAGAGGATAGCTGCAGATCAGAAGAGGAGTTGTGGATATGCCCCACAGATTCAGGAGCTGATTAACTCCAAGATGGGCACTGTCACATATCTGCTAGACAAGGAGCACCTGCCCATCTATCCAGACTTTGAGGACAACCAAGTGGTCATGAATGAGGATGAACCATCTTCTGTGCATGTTCAAGCAAAGAGGGAGAAGGCAAAGGCAGAGAAAGCTGAAAAGATGCCAACCATGGAAGAGGCATCTCGGTATCTTCTGAAGAGTAAGCAAGATCAGCTCGGCTACTTGATTGCATCCACTCTAAGGATTGAGAAAGGGATGGCCACCCTGACTCAAAACCAGGAGAGCTTGGAAAGGATCATAGAGCAGAAGTTCTATGACATGGATGTGAAGGTAACTGAGATCCAGTCTGTTGTGGAGCAACTTCAGGATAATATGCAGGAGAGGAAGGGCAAGACAACCACTGATGCATTTGCTAGAGTGCATAGAGCTCAGAGATCTGCTGCAGTGCCTATTCCAGACACTAGAGCAACTTCATCTACACTAGCTACAGCTTCAGTGCCACCAGCTCCAGCACCTACTCCATCAGCTCCATCTACATCGACTGAAGCCTTCGTTCTTGGAGTTATCCGGACACCACCACCTGAAGACCAAGCCTGAGAGACGATTTAGTGCTATGCATTTTTTAGGAACTTTTTGGTAACTCGTTGCCAAAGGGGGAGAAAAATGTATAGACCATAGGCTTCGAGAGAGAGCGTTGCTTTTTTATTCTCTCTTGCTTTGGTGGTTGAACTTTATTTGCTTGATTGAGATACTTTCTGTCTGTGTGATACTTGGATGACCATGTGTGTTTGATCATATGCTACATTAATGCTTGTTGGATGACATTATCATTTAATCCCTATATGATCATTCACTTTGCTTGGTGATAAGTGCATGTATTTAATTATTATCATTTTGAGCGCTCCACCAAGATGTATGTGACATGGAAGAGTAACCCATGAGCCTAATTCTCTGTGCATTTGCAGTCCAAAGCAAACCATAAACTATGCACAAATTTAGGGGGAGCTCTTGCTTTTCACATATTTCTCAAAGCGACAATGTTTTTCACTCTTATTATCATTCGTCGAAGCTTTGATCTATATGTTGTCATCAATTACCAAAAAGGGGGAGATTGAAAGTGCAACTATCCCTAGGTGGTTTTGGTAATTCCTAACAACAAATAGCTCATTGAGCTAACATTATTCCAAGATTAATATTTCAGGAAAAGCTCAATGAATGGCATGGCATGGATGAGGAAAGTGGACCCCTCAAAATACTAAGGACAAAAAGATTGGCTCAAGCTCAAAGCTCAAGACTCTACATTTTATATTTTAGTGATCCAAGATCACATTGAGTCCATAGGAAAAGCCAATACTATCAAGGAGGGATGAGGTGTTGCTTGATGAGGTTCTTGCTTCATAGTGCTTAGTGATATGCTCCAAAACCCTCAACTACCTTCCCACATCCACATATGACCTAAACCAAAAGTCAAACTCGGCCCCACCGATTCTTTCTATCCGGCGCCACCGAGTTCAGATGTCATAGCCACTGCCACAAACCCTAGGCAAATCGGTCTCACCGATAGGGATCTCAGTCACACCGAGATGGGGTTGTAATCTCTCTGTTTCCCTTCGTAACGTTTCGGTCCTACCGAGATGAGTGATCGGTCCCACCGAGATTGCAATGTAAACTCTCTGTTTCCCTTTTGTAACATTTCGGTCCCACCGAAATGAGCGATCGGTCCCACCAAGTTTACCTGACCAACTCTCTGGTTAGCTTATTACCAAAATCGGCCCCATCGAGTTTGTGTAATCTGTCACACTGAGATTACGTTATGCCCTAACCCTAACCATATCGGTCCTACCGAGTTGCATCTCAGTCCCACCGAAAATCCTAACGGTCACTAGGTTTGCTAAATCGGTCCGACCGAGTTTCTCAATTCGGTCTCACCGAGATTGGTAAATTGTGTGTAACGGTTAGTTTTTGTGTGGAGGCTATATATACCCCTCCACCCACTCTTCATTCGTGGAGAGAGCCATCAGAACATACCTACACTTCCAATACACATTTTCTGAGAGAGAACCACCTACTCATGTGTTGAGGCCAAGATATTCCATTCCCACCATATGAATCTTGATCTCTAACCTTCCAAAGTTGCTTTCCACTCAAATCTTCTTTCCACCAAATCCATATCCTGTGAGAGAGAGAGAGTTGAGTGTTGGGGAGACTATCATTTGAAGCACAAGAGCAAGGAGTTCATCATCAACACACCATTTGTTACTTCTTGGAGAGTGGTGTCTCCTAGATTGGCAAGGTGTCAGTTGGGAGCCTCCGACAAAGATTGTGGAGTTGAACCAAGGAGTTTGTAAGGGCAAGGAGATCGCCTACTTCGTGAAGATCTACCGCTAGTGACGCAAGTCCTTCGTGGGCGATGGACATGATGGGATAGACAAGGTTGCTTCTTCGTGGACCCTTCGTGGGTGGAGCCCTCCGTGGACTCGCGCAACCGTTACCCTTCGTGGGTTGAAGTCTCCATCAACGTGGATGTACGATAGCACCACCTATCAGAACCACGACAAAAACATCTGTGTCTCCAATTGCGTTTGAATTCTCCAAACCCTTCCCTTTACACTCTTGCAAGTTGCATGCTTTACTTTCCGCTGCTCATAGACTCTTTGCATGCTTGCTTGAATTGTGTTAACATTGCTTGACTTGTGCTAAGATAGCTAAAATCTGCCAAAGACTAAAATTGGGAAAAGGATAGATTTTTAATTGGTCAAGTAGTCTAATCATCCCCATCTAGACATACTTTTGATCCTACAGGATCTCAATACAAAGTTCTCCCCCTCTCTTGTGGAGATCTATTCGATGTAATCTTCTTTCGCGGTGTGTTTGTTGAGATCGATGAATTGTGGGTTTATGATCAAGTTTATCTATGAACAATATTTGAATCTTCTCTGAATTCTTTTATGTATGATTGGTTATCTTTGCAAGTCTCTTCGAATTATCAGTTTGGTTTGGCCTACTAGATTGATCTTTCTTGCAATGGGAGAAGTGCTTAGCTTTGGGTTCAATCTTGCAGTGTCCTTTTCCAGTGACAATAGGGGCAGCAAGGCACGTATTGTATTATTGCCATCGAGGATAACAAGATGGGGTTTTCATCATATTGCATGAGTTTATCCCTCTACATCATGTCATCTTGCTTAAAGCGTTACTCTGTTCTCTTGAACTTAATACTCTACATGCATGCTGGATAGCGGTCGATGTGTGGAGTAATAGTAGTAGATGCAGGCAAGAGTCGGTCTACTTGTCTCGGACGTGATGCCTATATACATGATCATACCTATATATTCTCATAACTATGCTCAATTCTGTCAATTGCTCAACAGTAATTTGTTCACCCACCGTAAAATACCTATGCTCTTGAGAGAAGCCACTAGTGAAACCTATGGCCCCGGGGTCTATCTTCCATCATATTAAGCTTCCAACACTTAGTTATTTCCATTGCTTTTTTACTTTGCTTTTATTTTACTTTGCATCTTTATCATAAAAATACCAAAAATATTATCTTATCATATCTATCAGATCTCACTCTCGTAAGTGACCGTGTAGGGATTGACAACCCCTTATCGCGTTGGTTGCGAGGATTTATTTGTTTTGTGTAGGTGCGAGGGACTCGCGTGTAGCCTCCTACTGGATTGATACCTTGGTTCTCAAAAACTGAGGGAAATACTTACGCTACTTTGCTGCACCACCCTTTCCTCTTCAAGGGAAAACCAACGCAAGTGCTCAAAAGGTAGCAAGAAGGATTTCTGGTGCCGTTGCCGGGGAGGTCTACGCAAAAGTCAACATACCAAGTACCCATCACAAACCCTTATCCCCCGCATTACATTTTTTGCCATTTGCCTCTCGTTTTCCTCTCCCCCACTTCACCCTTGTCGTTTTATTCGCCCTCTCTCTCTATCCTCACTCTCTTTCTCTATTTGCCTCTTTTTTGCCCGTTCCTCGTTTGCTTGTGTGTTGGATTGCTTGCTTGTCACGATGGCTCAAGATAACACTAAATTGTGTGATTTTACCAATACCAACAACAATGATTTTATTAGTACTCCGATTGCTCCTCTTACCGATGCTGAATCTTGTGAAATTAATGCTGCCTTGCTGAATCTTGTCATGAAAGATCCGTTTTCCGGCCTTCCTAGTGAAGATGCCATTACCCATCTAAATAGCTTCGTTGATTTGTGTGATATGCAAAAGAAGAAAGATGTGGACAATGATATTGTTAAATTGAAGCTATTTCCTTTTTCGCTTAGACGTGCTAAAGCTTGGTTTTCGTCTTTGCCTAAAAATAGTATTGATTCTTGGAATAAGTGCAAAGATGCTTTTATCTCTAAGTATTTTCCTCCCACTAAGATTATCTCTCTTAGAAACGATATTATGAATTTTAAGCAACTTGATCATGAACATGTTGCACAAGCTTGGGAGAGGATGAAATTAATCATACGTAATTGCCCAACACATGGTTTGAATTTGTGGATGATTA
>NC_053024.1:360568893-360581252 GCF_003073215.2 Triticum urartu
GCTAAGGTTTTTCTTCGTAGTTTTTACATAGGATTGGCTTTGCATCATAGACAACTTCTAGATTTTGCCGCTAAAGGAAATTTCATTGAGCTTGATGCCAATGCTGCCTATGAAATTTTAGAAGGAATTTTGGGAATTCTACCTCAAAAGAAGAGGCTTTATTTTTGTAACACCCTCGATGCGACTATAGCTCCCACGTGTCGAGGCACGACTTAGAGACATAATCGCATTGAAGGCATATGTCGCAAGTTAGGCAATCTTCACAACATCCCATGTAATATGAATAATAAAGGGGAGATAACATAGTTGGCTTACACTCGCCACGTCAATCAAGTACATAAATAACATTACATCAACCAAACACTCATGGCCCGACTACGGCGCCAAAATAAAAGAGAACCCAACATGCGACACGGTCCCAATCACCCCCAACTGGGCACCACTACTGATCATCGGGAAAGGAAACGTAGTATCGTTGAGAGTCTTCGTCGAACTCCCACTTGAGCTCACACGCGTCTCCTGGAGCGGAATCATTAGGCCATGCATCTGGTGTAATAGTAATATGTGAGCCACAGGGACTCAGCAATCTCGCACCCTCGTGATCAAGACTATTTGAGCTTATAGGTAAGGCAAGGTAAAATATGAGTGGAGCTGCAGCAAGCGACTAGCAAGTATGGTGGCTAACTTATTCGCAAAAGAGAGCGAGAAGAGGAGGCAAAGCACGAGCGAGAAACTAGAGAGCAACCTGCGCAAACATTACTCCAACACCGTGTCCACTTCCCAGACTCCGCCGAGAAGAGGCCATCACGGTAACACACTCGGTTGATACATTTTAATTAATTAAGGTTCAAGTTATCTACAACCGGACATTAACAAATTCCCATCTGCCCATAACCGCGGGCATGGCTTTCGAAAGTTCAATCCCTGCAGGGAGTCCCAACTTAGCCCATGACAAGCTCTCACGGTCAACGAAGGAATAGACCTCCTCCCAAGACGTTCCGATCAGACTCAGTATCTCAGTAACTCAAGACACTTCGACAGGTTAAAACAAGACCAGCAACACCGCCCGAATGTGCCGACAAATCCCGATAGGAGCTGCACATATCTCTTTCTCAGGGCACACTCAGATTGTCCTAGGTACGGGTAGGCCAGCCCAGAGTTGCCCCTGGTGGCCACCGGTAGTTGACAGGTGGACCAACACTCAGAGGAGCACTGGCCCGGGGGGGTTAAAATAAGATGACCCTTGAGTCTGCAGAACCCAAGGGAAATAAAAGGCTAGGTGGCGAATGGTAAAACCAATGTTGGGCATGGCTGGAAAAGCTTTAATCAAGGCGAACTATCAAGGGGTTCCCATTATAACCCAACCACGTAAGGAACGCAAAAAATCCGGGAACATAACACCGATATGACGGAAACTAGGGCGGCAAGAGTGGAACAAAACACTAGGCGAGAGGCCGAGCCTTCCACCCTTTACCAAGTATATAGATGCATTAAGATAACATAGCAATATAATGATATCCCAACAAGTAAATAAATGTTCCAACAAGGAACGGCCTCCAATCTTCACCTGTAACTAGCAACACTATAAGAGGGGCTGAGCAAAGCGGTAACATAGCCAATCAACGGTTTGCTAGGACAAAGGTGGGTTAGAGGTTTGACATGGCAATTTGGGAGGCTTACAAGCAAGTGGTAGGCATCGTAGCAATGGCATAGCAAAAGAGCGAGCAAAACTAGCATAGCAAAGATAGTAGTGATTTCGAGGGTATGATCATCTTGCCTGCACAGCTGTCGGAGTTGACTGGATCCTGAAAAGCAAACTCAACGGGCTCCTCGTTAGCGAACTCATCTCCCGGCTCTACCCAAACAAGACAAACAAGCAACAAGGATACAATCAACCACGTGCAAGGATCAAGCGATATGATGCAATGATGATATGCTATGCGGGATGCGATGCGGGATGCAAAATGCAAGATATGACAGGAAATGCATGAACCCGGCCTCAACTTGGAATTCCAAGGGTGCCACTGGAAAGATGAGATGAAATCGCTTGAAACGATATAAAGAACGCCGGAATCGGACTTACGGTTTGGAAATGGCAAGCGTTTCAAAAATGACAACGGTCTGCGATTTACAGCAAGTAGGCATCTAAATGCAATGAAATAAACATGCTACAGCACCCAAACATGACAACAAAATACATGGCAGGGATGCACACAAGATTCTTAACAAAAGTCTAGCACTGAGCTACGGCCAATTCATCCATTAACAGGTTCAAACAAGCATGGCAAAAACGCAAATGGATAACAGATCTCAGACTTAGTGAAATTAACACTTGTCTGGAATTTCAGATCATATAGCCCTCTTCGGAGCAACGAAACAACATGCTACAGGACCTGAACATGACAAAGAAAGACATGGCATGGAGCTACTCAACAACCTTAACAAAAGTCCCTTAGTGACCTTGAGCCAAAATAGATCACAAAATATACTAACAAGCACATGAACATAGCAAAAACATAATCCGTTTTCAGACAGTGAAAACTGGGACATGCTGAAACATAACTCACGAAGGCATGTTTACAAGCTCGATGCACTCACCACGGTGCAAGTCATGGCAAGACAAGCATACATCCATCAAGAAGGCACAAAATAAAAGCTAGACATGGCAAGAACAATGGCATAGCATGCATGGATCAACTACAACAACATCGGCAAAATCGCAAACAAGTTGATGATCTGCCCAGATTCGCAACGAAGCAAAAGTAGAGCTCGATTGAATCAAGCTAGGGTGCTCCATAATTGCAAACAAAGACATGGATGGATAGAGCACTACAATATTAACAAAACTCCCTTACTGATCATCCTCAAAAGAGGCACGGATCACTAGGAAACAACACGAACATATGGCATCGTGAACTAAACAATCCCAGGACTTAGTGAAATCACTAAGTCCCTGAAAACAGAATTAGCAAGTGCACCACTTTGCAAGCTTGCACAAGACACCACACACATCCTAAAAATACATGGGTTGCACCTATGGAAAGATGACAAAACCCTTAACAAAACATATGTAGAACTCACGGTCATAGCATGCACACAATAATCATGGCAAAAATGACAAAAGTGCTAAACGGAGTAGCAGATCTGACAATTAACTCAAGTTGCCCTCTTCTAACAGCATTTCGGGCATCAAGATGAGCTCAAATGAAAATGATGCACTAGAATTAAATGATGTGCTCTCTGAGATGAACATTTTGATATGCTATATTCATGAATCGGAGTTACGGATGCAAAGTTACGGGGCCTCGAACAGGAGCATATGGACTGAAAATTTTAAGGACTTAGAGAAAAAAAACAACCAGATCTAGGGTTCTTCGGCGGGCACGCGAACAGAGGCCGGATCTTGAGCTCGCCGGAGCTTCTCGCCGGAGTAGGAGGGAGGGCCGGCCGGGGCTTGCCGGAGATGGGGAGGAGCGGGGCCGGCGCGGCGCGGGCGCGGCGCTCCTCAGCGGCGGGCTCCCGCGGCAGGGGCGGCGAGGCACGGCGGGCGGGGCGGCAGCGGCCGGCACGCGCGGCGGGTGAGGCAAAGGGCGGCGGCGGCGCGTGGAGGCGGCGGGCGGCGCGGCGCATGGAGGCGGCGACGGCAGCGCGATGGGCCTCGGGGGCCGGCCCCGGGCTCCCCAGGCCGCGCGGCGGCGGGCGAGTGGCGCGTGGCCACGTGGCAGCGGCGGGGCTGGGCGGACGCTGTCCGGCCTCGTCCGGACACGTCCGGCGGCGGCGCGTGGATGGATCTAGGGTTTAGGGGGAGGGGAGACCCGTGAATTTCGGAGGGGGTGATATTTATAGGCATAGAGGGAGCTAGGAGAGTCCAAATGAGGTGCGGTTTTCGGCCACGCGATCGTGATCGAACGCTCTAGGACATGGAGCAGAGTTTGGTGGGTTTTGGGCCAAATTGGAGGGGTGTTGGGCTGCAACACTCACGAGGCCTTTTCGGTCCCTCGGTTAATCGTTGGAGTACCAAACGAAGTCCAAATGGTACGAAACTTGACAGGCGGTCTACCGGTAGTAAACCAAGGCCACTTGGCAAGTCTTGGTCCAATCCGGAAATGTTTAATCCCCACACACGAAAGAAAGCTAGAAATGACCACCGGAGGAGAACGAAGCGCCGGAATGCAAAACGGACAACGGGGAAAATGCTCGAATGCATGAGACGAACACGTATGCAAATGCAATGCACATGATGACATGGCATGAGATGCATGACAACGACAACAACACACGGAGACAAAACCCGAACCCGAGGAAAAAATATAACTTAACTCCAGAAACGGCAAGAGTTGGAGTACAAATAGGGAAAGTTATATCCGGGGTGTTACAACACTCCACCACTACGAAAGGATCTCGTCCCGAGATCTAGGACTGAAAGAACGCCGGGTACTCAAAACGGAGGTGATCCTCGCGTTCCCAGGTAGCTTCACGGTCGGAATGGTGTGACCACTTGACTTTGAGAAATTTGTTCGACTTGTTGCGAGTCTTGCGTTCAGTCTCTTCAAGAATAGCAACTGGGTGCTCACGATAGGAAAGATCTTCTTGGAGCTCAATGTCCTCGAAGTTGACGGTGCGGTCAGGAGTCTTGAAGCACTTTCGAAGATGAGAGACGTGGAACACGTCATGAACATTTGCAAAGTTTGAAGTAAGCTCGAGTTGATAGGCGAGGTCTCCTCTCTTGCTGACAATCTTGAAAGGTCCCACGTATTTAGGGGCAAGCTTCCCTTTGATACCGAAGCGACGAGTACCTTTCATAGGAGAGACACGGAGGTAAACATGATCTCCGATCTCGAAAGCCAAATCACGGTGCTTACTATCATAGTAGCTCTTCTGACAGGATTGGGCTGCTTTGAGGTTATCTCGAATGACTTTGCACATTTCTTCTGCTTCTGTGATTAAGTCATTACCCAAAAGCTGACGTTCACCGGTTTCAGACCAGTTGAGAGGGGTACGGCACTTCCTGCCATAATAGAATTTCAAAAGGGGCCTTGCCCAAACTTGCTTGAAAACTGTTGTTGTAGGAGAATTCAGCATAAGGAAGACAATCCTCCCACTTCATGCCGAAGGAGATCACACAAGCCCTGAGCATATCTTCAAGAATCTGGTTGACACGCTCGACTTGACCGCTTGTTTGAGGATGGAAAGCTGTGCTGAAGCGGATGTTGGTGCCCATGGCCTTCTGAAAAGAATCCCAAAACTTCGAGGTAAAGATGTTGCCACGGTCTGAAGAGATCACTTGAGGAATACCGTGCAGAGGGACAATACGAGAGGTATAGATTTCTGCCAATTGAGCTGCAGTGATCGACTCTTTGATAGGCAGAAAGTGAGCCACTTTGGTGAGTTTGTCGATGACAACGAATATAGCATCATTGCCACGCTTGGACTTTGGAAACCCAGTCACGAAGTCCATTTCAATGTGGTCAAACTTCCATTCTGGAATGGCAAGAGGTTGGAGGAGACCTGCTGGCCTTTGGTGTTCTGCCTTCACTCTTCTGCAGACATCACATTCATTCACGAATTGAGCGATCTCGCGCTTCATTCGAGTCCACCAATAAGCTTGCTTAAGGTCCTGATACATCTTCGTGCTCCCAGGATGGATGGAGAGGAGAGAATTGTGAGACTCGTTCATGATCACCTTACGAAGTTCACCTTTGGGCACAACAATACGATCCTCGAAGAAAAGAGTGTCCTTGTCATCAAGGCGGTAGCACTTGTACTTGGACTGACTCTTGGCAATCCCAATCTTCACCTTTTTCACCATAGCATCAAGAAGCTGAGCTTGGCGAATCTGGTCTTCTAAGGTAGGAGAGACTTGAAGGTTGGCGAGGAATCCTTGAGGAACAACTTGCAGATTAAGTTTGCGAAAAGCTTCACAAAGCTCGGGTTGATAAGGCTTAAGAATCAGACTGTTGCAGTAATCCTTCCTGCTCAAAGCGTCAGCAATCACATTGGCCTTGCTTGGAGTATACTCGATACTCGGATTATACTCTTGAATCATTTCGACCCAACGAGTTTGCCTGAGGTTGAGATTAGGCTGAGTGAAGATGTACTTGAGACTCTTGTGATCAGTGAAAATATCCACTTTTCTTCCCAATAGAAGATGTCTCCAAGTCAAAAGAGCATGCACAACTGCCGCCAACTCGAGATCATGAGTGGGGTAGTTCTTCTCATTAGGCTTCAACTGGCGAGATGTATAAGCAACAACTTTCTTCTCTTACATCAATACTGCGCCAAGACCTTGGAGAGAGGCATCACAAAAGACCTCGTACGGCTTGGATTCATCAGGCGGAGTCAGAACTGGAGCAGTGATCAATTTCTCTTTCAAAGTGTTGAAAGCAATATCACACTCCGGAGACCAAACGTACTTGACATGCTTCTAGAGAAGATTAGAGAGAGGCTTCACAATCTTGGAAAAGTTTTCAACGAATCTTCGGCAATAGCTTGCGAGACCGAGAAAACTGCGGAGTTTCTTCACGTTCTGAGGAGGTTCCCAATTCACAATTGCAGACACCTTCTCAGGATTCACGGCAATGCCCTTGGCAGAGATGATATGACCAAGATAAAGAACCTCATCGAGCCAGAATTCACACTTGGAGAACTTGGCGTAGAACTGATGTTCCCTGAGCTTATCAAGAACCAAACGCAAGTGCTTGGCATGATCTTCCTTGTTCTTGGAGAAAACTAGAATGTCGTCGAGATAGACCAAAACGAAGTCATTGGTGTAGGCATTGAAGATGAAGTTCATCATGCGAGAGAACGTCGGAGGAGCGTTGGCAAGGCCAAAAGACATGACAGTGTATTCATATGAACCAAAGCTTGTTCTGAATGCTGTCTTGGGAATATCTTCTTCACGAATGCGAATCTGGTGATAACCCATACGGAGATCAAGCTTGGAGAATACTTGGGCACCTTTGAGTTGTTCAAACAGCTCATTGATGTTGGGAAGTGGATATTTGTTCTTGATGGTCTTCTTGTTCACTGGACGGTAATCAACACAAATTCGGTCCGTTCCATCCTTCTTCTTCACAAAAAGAACACCACAACCCCACGGAGAAGAACTAGGCCGGATGAGACCCATTTTCTCTTGCATATCGAGTTGCTTCTTCAACTCCTTCAACTCTTCAGGTCTGAGCTTGTAAGGATGCTTGCACACAGGTTCCGTGCCAGGCTCAAGATCAATAACGAATTCAACTGGCCGGTGCGGAGGCATTCCTGGGAGCTCTTCTGGAAATACGTCTTGATATTCGCAAACGACTGGAATTTGCGAGATGGCATCCAATTCACCCTTCTCATTGAGAGAAAACAGACGAATGGTATCATCATGAGCAGCAAAGACAATTACATCCTCAGACGAATGAGTCAATTGAATCTTCCTTGCTGCACAATCAAGCTGAGCCTTCTGCTTAGAAAGCCAATCCATTCCGAGAATAAGATCAATATCCGAGTCACCGAGAACCGTTGGAGAAGCCAAGAACTTGTAGTCACCCAAAGTGATAGAAACATCCGGAACGATGGAGTTAGCCTGCATGCGCTTACCGGGAGAGACAACTGCTAAAGGTCTAGGCAAAACTTGCGAAACCAAATCATGCCTATTTGTAAACGGTCTCGAGATGAAGCAATGCGATGCACCAGTGTCAAAAAGAACTTTAGCTGGAATATCATTAACAGGAAGGTTACCCATGATCACATCTGACGAGTCCTCTGCCTGAGCTGCATTCATCAAGTTGACCTTGGCGTGCTTGGGGTTATGCTTGACCAAAGCTATACTTGCCGATCTGACAGGAGGAGGAGGAGGAAGACGCCTCTGGTTGAGACACTTGTTGGCATAGTGACCCTTCTGTTGGCACTTGTTGCACGTGACCTCTGAAAGCGGACGGTGATACAAATCACTCAATCTTGTAGGTTGAGACGAAGTCTTGTTCTGAAAGCCAGGGTTGGGTGGGTGGGAAGAACCACTGCCACCTTTGCTCTTCTGCTGATACGGCTGACGGAACGGAGGAGGAGGAAGCCAAAACTTCTGCTGCTTGGCCACTTGAGTAGAGGAAGAAGGAGTAACATCTCTGACTCGCTTCTTGGAAGCATCACACCTCAACTGAGCAGCCTCTTGCTTCAGTGCCATGTTGTAGAACTCATTGTACCTCAAGGGCTCAAAGAGGACAAGAGCGAGCTGAATTTCTTCTCTGAGACCACCCCTGAACTGATATATCATGCTCTTCTCATCAGGGACGTCCTGCTTGGCAAAGCGGGCGAGCTTCTAGAACAACTTGTTGTAGTCATAGACAGACAAAGAGCCTTGCTTCAGATTGCGGAATTCCTCACGCTTGCTTTCAACCACGCTCTGCGGAATATGATGAGCACGGAAATCTCGACGGAAATCATCCCAAGTGATAACACGTCCACCTCTGGAGTCCTTGTACTGCTGGAACCATTCTGCAGCTTGATCTTTGAGTTGGAAGGAAGCGAACTTAACAAAGTCCTCAGGCCTGACGTTACTACACTCGAAATGCTTACACAGATCCACAAGCCAATCGTCAGCATCGGTTGCCTCAACACAATTGCTGAAAGTCTTTGGCCCATTAGCAAGGAACTGGTTGAGTGTAGCAAAGTGACTCTGATTGCTGCCTTGATTCCCTTGACTGCCTTGATTGCGCTCTTGAAGAATTTGCATGATCAGCTGTGTATTTGCATTGGTTGCGGCCATCACAGCTTGCCATGCCTCTGGAGGAGGTGGAGGTGGTGGCGGATCAGGATTCGGAGTCGTGTGCGTTGGAGGAGCCATCCTGAAGAGGTTGACCACCATTAGCACATAGACAGATAATATTGAAGCTGAATCCAACGGAATGAAAATTGCAACATATAGTCTTCACATCCGAACAAAATGAACGAATGCATTCCTCTTGAAATGGTCACATATCCATAAATTGAGAAGCCACGTAGAATTAAGGTAGAGAAATAAATCAACAAGGTACGGGTCAAGAATGAATAATCGGTAAGAAATCCCAATCTCAAACCAATATTCGTGGAAGAAAAACTAGAGCTACTAGAATTCCCACCTATGAAACTCCCGAACCTTTCCAGTTATGCAATCAGGTGTTGGGGATACAGGGGAAGCATAATATCTCACCCAAACTAGCAAATCCTACATCCAGCTGTATCCATCCTTCAACACATAACCAAGAAAACTTCGGAAACCATCTACCTCAACCTTCGAAAATCATCCGTTATACAAGTTATGGCGATACTCCCGAACTCCCGCCCCAGTACTGGGTGGCGTCGAGGTTATCTCACCAACGAACTGCATAAAAGAGATTTTCGATGTCGGCGTACTAGACTCAGGTATTCCAGAACTGCAACGATAAAATTATGATGACAACACCTCAGAGCTCAACTCCCCGGGACACTTCCACTAAACCCCTGACAGGAGGCACCAAGTCAATGTTCTCATCATAAAACCATCAGAACGATTCCAAGATACCCACGTGATCCTAAATTTTTTTAGTGAAATTTGAGAAGAGAAGAGTCAAAACTCTACGTCAGGATGCCTTACCAGAGCGATGAGGAGACTGGGAAGTAAAAAGAATTCCTAATCTCTCCGATATATAATTCCTAAAGACTCAAAACATTTTTCTAGACACAACTCGGCCGCTAAAAATGATCAAGCAATGGGGCTCCTAAGGTCGGGGAAGGCTCTGATTACCAACTTGTAACACCCTCGATGCGACTATAGCTCCCACGTGTCGAGGCACGACTTAGAGACATAATCGCATTGAAGGCATATGTCGCAAGTTAGGCAATCTTCACAACATCCCATGTAATATGAATAATAAAGGGGAGATAACATAGTTGGCTTACACTCGCCACGTCAATCAAGTACATAAATAACATTACATCAACCAAACACTCATGGCCCGACTACGGCGCCAAAATAAAAGAGAACCCAACATGCGACACGGTCCCAATCACCCCCAACTGGGCACCACTACTGATCATCGGGAAAGGAAACGTAGTATCGTTGAGAGTCTTCGTCGAACTCCCACTTGAGCTCACACGCGTCTCCTGGAGCGGAATCATCAGGCCATGCATCTGGTGTAATAGTAATATGTGAGCCACAGGGACTCAGCAATCTCGCACCCTCGTGATCAAGACTATTTGAGCTTATAGGTAAGGCAAGGTAAAATATGAGTGGAGCTGCAGCAAGCGACTAGCAAGTATGGTGGCTAACTTATTCGCAAAAGAGAGCGAGAAGAGGAGGCAAAGCACGAGCGAGAAACTAGAGAGCAACCTGCGCAAACATTACTCCAACACCGTGTCCACTTCCCAGACTCCGCCGAGAAGAGGCCATCACGGTAACACACTCGGTTGATACATTTTAATTAATTAAGGTTCAAGTTATCTACAACCGGACATTAACAAATTCCCATCTGCCCATAACCGCGGGCATGGCTTTCGAAAGTTCAATCCCTGCAGGGAGTCCCAACTTAGCCCATGACAAGCTCTCACGGTCAACGAAGGAATAGACCTCCTCCCAAGACGTTCCGATCAGACTCGGTATCTCAGTAACTCAAGACACTTCGACAGGTTAAAACAAGACCAGCAACACCGCCCGAATGTGCCGACAAATCCCGATAGGAGCTGCACATATCTCTTTCTCAGGGCACACTCAGATTGTCCTAGGTACGGGTAGGCCAGCCCAGAGTTGCCCCTGGTGGCCACCGGTAGTTGACAGGTGGACCAACACTCAGAGGAGCACTGGCCCGGGGGGGTTAAAATAAGATGACCCTTGAGTCTGCAGAACCCAAGGGAAATAAAAGGCTAGGTGGCGAATGGTAAAACCAATGTTGGGCATGGCTGGAAAAGCTTTAATCAAGGCGAACTATCAAGGGGTTCCCATTATAACCCAACCACGTAAGGAACGCAAAAAATCCGGGAACATAACACCGATATGACGGAAACTAGGGCGGCAAGAGTGGAACAAAACACTAGGCGAGAGGCCGAGCCTTCCACCCTTTACCAAGTATATAGATGCATTAAGATAACATAGCAATATAATGATATCCCAACAAGTAAATAAATGTTCCAACAAGGAACGGCCTCCAATCTTCACCTGTAACTAGCAACACTATAAGAGGGGCTGAGCAAAGCGGTAACATAGCCAATCAACGGTTTGCTAGGACAAAGGTGGGTTAGAGGTTTGACATGGCAATTTGGGAGGCTTACAAGCAAGTGGTAGGCATCGTAGCAATGGCATAGCAAAAGAGCGAGCAAAACTAGCATAGCAAAGATAGTAGTGATTTCGAGGGTATGATCATCTTGCCTGCACAGCTGTCGGAGTTGACTGGATCCTGAAAAGCAAACTCAACGGGCTCCTCGTTAGCGAACTCATCTCCCGGCTCTACCCAAACAAGACAAACAAGCAACAAGGATACAATCAACCACGTGCAAGGATCAAGCGATATGATGCAATGATGATATGCTATGCGGGATGCGATGCGGGATGCAAAATGCAAGATATGACAGGAAATGCATGAACCCGGCCTCAACTTGGAATTCCAAGGGTGCCACTGGAAAGATGAGATGAAATCGCTTGAAACGATATAAAGAACGCCGGAATCGGACTTACGGTTTGGAAATGGCAAGCGTTTCAAAAATGACAACGGTCTGCGATTTACAGCAAGTAGGCATCTAAATGCAATGAAATAAACATGCTACAGCACCCAAACATGACAACAAAATACATGGCAGGGATGCACACAAGATTCTTAACAAAAGTCTAGCACTGAGCTACGGCCAATTCATCCATTAACAGGTTCAAACAAGCATGGCAAAAACGCAAATGGATAACAGATCTCAGACTTAGTGAAATTAACACTTGTCTGGAATTTCAGATCATATAGCCCTCTTCGGAGCAACGAAACAACATGCTACAGGACCTGAACATGACAAAGAAAGACATGGCATGGAGCTACTCAACAACCTTAACAAAAGTCCCTTAGTGACCTTGAGCCAAAATAGATCACAAAATATACTAACAAGCACATGAACATAGCAAAAACATAATCCGTTTTCAGACAGTGAAAACTGGGACATGCTGAAACATAACTCACGAAGGCATGTTTACGAGCTCGATGCACTCACCACGGTGCAAGTCATGGCAAGAAAAGCATACATCCATCAAGAAGGCACAAAATAAAAGCTAGACATGGCAAGAACAATGGCATAGCATGCACGGATCAACTACAACAACATCGGCAAAATCGCAAACAAGTTGACGATCTGCCCAGATTCACAACGAAGCAAAAGTAGAGCTCGAT